>NC_142168.1:62986231-62996231 GCF_029865625.1 Vigna umbellata
GTCTATCTCTAAAAATTATTACACAAATCTTACATCTTTTCATAGAATGTCAACACAAAACATATGATATAAAGACAAATAAAGGTTATAAGATAAGTGTGATAGATAGGTAATATCACACTTATCACATGGGAAAAGATCCATTAGACGATGCTTGTCTTCAATCTTCAGATCTTCGTAGCCTTTTGTAGGTAAAAACCATATGTTGAAGTCAATGTGTCAGAGTAGACATGCTTTGGCAATACTTTAACCAAAGTTGGTTATGTAAATCTTCAGCACGACTTTTTATGAGAGAGAATTTCATGAATGTCTTCTCTGTTTGTAACATTCACTTTTGTCTTGTCGGTGATGGAGCAAGTGTATACTGCTAATAGGCATCTGCACAAAGTATACTAGAAATGTATGTTGACAAATATTGTCTTTTTCGTATTACTTTGTGGGTTGAAAAGTTGTGCATTTATGTTTGCATTGCGGCTCAAAACAACTTTGTCAATTTTTCTATGCATGTAAATTGTTTAACACTTTTGAAAGGATAAGTATGTGTAGCTAAGGGTTTCATCGTGGATGAAAACGTCTTTAGATATAAAGGTATCGTTTAGCCTTTAAACCCATTAGCGCATCATTTAGTGATCCTTGTTTAGTACGAGAGTGTGTGTTATAGGAAGTGTTGTTGTTAACATATTGTTTTTAGAGTGTTGTTTATAGTTTTAAGCATGTTTACAAAAAACATCATGTTCACATTGTTCCATTGTTTAGTAAGATACATAATGAGCGCGTTTAGAAAAAATATCATGTAGCACATTGATTCGTTACTAAAATATTGTTTAGTCTAGTTGTCCTTCATAAGCATCGTTAGTAATAGTGCGGCTACTGACAAGGTCGTTTGGTCCTAGAACCTTTACAGAAACTTTTCTTTGATCATTCATATGTCATAACGCTTGTTTCATAAGATGTCTTTCTTCCAACAATTTACTTTCGCACAGATAATACTTGTCAAATAATCATTTTGTTTATCGTTGTTTTTTAAACTTCAAACATGAAGGTATTAGATAATCCATCATATAGACGATCTGTCTTAACAAAACTTTTTCACAAATCTGCACAGAGACCATATCTCCCTTTATACAAGGAGAATGTAATTGGGACAAAGAAAATATCACACGCATTATTAAGGACGTTGGTGCAAATTTATGTTTTTGTGCCCACACATTTAAAGTTAGAGGATTTTAGAGAAAGATTATTTTTTGTAATATTGATCTTGTAAACAACCCCAAAGAATTTAAAACTCTAAAGAAGAAATTCATACCTATGCCCACCAAATGGTATACCCAACTACCTCCAACATATAATCATGAATGAGGACTTCAAATGATGAACTCCTTATTTTTCAATAGTTAAAGTATATATGAAAAAATTTTATCTAAACTTGCTTTCCGCACGTTTCACTTGTTTAAGACAGATCGTTTAATAAGATAAGAATGTCTAATAAGACAAGACTACTTAGCAACTCATTTTTGAAGTTTACAAATAGTGTTTTAACGAAATAACAATTGATAAAAGTGAATTGTTTAGGGATATACATGCTAAACGCTAAAATCATAATAATTTTATCCTAAACACTCAACGTACTTTTTGAAACAAAAACCGTTTAAACACTAAGAATCAAAAACAGATTTTGAAAGATTTTTTAAAAAGTTATAATTTTATAAATAATTTAAAATCAAATTTCACCCTTCAAAACAACTTGTTTTTTTTAGAGATTAAGCCGTTCATCTACCAATGAAAGATACCCTAATTTTTCTCTTGAATTTAAGTAATTTTAATTTAAAAAATATATTTTATTGATAACAATAATTATACACATTGTAAATAGTATAGAGAGAATAACTTAAACTTTTTATGCAATGAAATCCTAGGATTATGAGTTTCTTTTTTATGCCCTTCTATACAGTATCATTATTTAAGTTAATATAATATCTTTTCAGTCCATCTTATTCGATGTTCTTAATTTAAGTATTAGAATAAAAAATTCAAATATTTCACATAAAAATGGTTCAAATTACTTTCAACTAAAAATGCAAATTAATTTGATATGTGTACAAAATTATCACAGAAATATTAATGATTCATTAATATCATTTTAACCAAAATATGTCTTATAAATCAATCATAATTCATTCATTAAATTTAAAGTCTATGACAATTTTCTAATTTTCTCTTTTAAAATAAGAAATATACTTAATTAAAGATGAAAATACATAAAAAAATTACTAAAAAACATTAACATGGACTCCATATCAATGTCATCAATGTCGTTTGAGCAACATGATTGATGCACAGCCAAGTTTCAAATATTAATAATTTTTATTCCTTAATGTTTAGATAAATTGAAGTTAATTTCTTTTTCAAATTTTGAATTAGTTTTGTTTTTCATTTTTAGAAGTCATTGAACTGTCTTGTTAATCTGTCTAGACAAATCAAATTATATTCTAAAATGAATTTGAAACGTTAAATAAATTAATAAATTTAATTAAATAATTAAATTTATATTTCTAAAATTAAGAGGTTAAATTAGATCAAAACTTTAAAAATAAACTAATTTCAATTTTTTCAACTGAAAATTAAGACAAGCATTCAAAAATATCATTCAAAGATAACTCATTCATTTCTTCCATCCATTTAAAACAAATAGCTTCATCAAAGAGGACAATCTCTTAGGTGACTCTGACAACACTTGAAGGACAATGCTGGATGCAAACAATGATGGTACACATTTAAGTGTCAGCTTAGCACTTAAGCAGAAATTATCAAAAACTAGCAAAATAAAAATATTCCTACAAGTTAAAATTGCTCATCAAAATTTTGCAAGTTCTAATGAGTTTAAAACATTAAAATACTACTAATATAAGCCAAAACTTAATTAAAGAATATTTCCAATTGAATTTGACTACTCCAGATAAACCCAATATGGTACACAATTAAAATCATATCTCCATCCAATTTCATTCAAAATAACTCAACATCTCTCAAAATAGCACTACATTCCAATATATCTAATTCAAACTCTAGTAAATAGATGCACGAAAATCATCTGGAGTTACTAAAGCTTTCCGAGAGGTTGATTAAACTTCCAAAATATCAACTTTAATCAGAATTTTAATTGATATATCTTAATTAAGGAAAATAAAACTCGGTAAGTGATTGTGTACTGCACCCTATCATTTCCTTTCTGCACCCTATCACTTCCAGAATTTATTTTTCCAGAATACAATAAATAATTTTGAATTTTTTTCCAGAAATCAATCATCCTTCGTTTTCTGGAAAACATTTTTGGGAAGCTTTCTGATGGGTGCAGGAAGCAATTGCATTACTATCCACCATGTTACTTCAACTTTACATGTCTTAACTACGAATGAACGTGCTAATCCAAAAGGATATTGGGCTAGACTGAAAAAGGCCGTGAATATTTGAGGCTGAATATTTTTTGGGTGTTGCTCCCTCCACCCCCACACATCTCTTTCCTCCACCTCCCCTTTACTATTTTGCCCCTTCCTCTCACCTTTCCTTTACTATTTTGCCCTCAGTAAAATTTTATTTTTAAATTGTTTGTTTTTTAATTTTATTCATTTATAACATATTTCACTGATAACATACGTAGTTCTTTGTATGAGTAATATTTTTTCTACAAAGCTTGGTGATCGTGAAAGAATATCAAACAATCTTCTTCTTGTTCTCAGTGCAGTACGTGGTGCAGTGCGTTTATGGTGTGTGTCCTTGTCGTGGTTCCTCTCCGGTACGTAGTCATAATCCTTCCAATAATCCTAAACCCTAAATCCTTCCCATACTTCCAATAATCCTTTTAATATCCAAGCCTATAATCCTTGCATGAGCCGCAAAACGTAGTAAAATAAAAACGAAATGTAGAAGGAACACTGCTTATGGACGGATGACATCCTTCAACGGATGTCAACATCCGTTTAAGGCAAAACGGATGTCGACATCCGTTTAAGGCAAAACGGATGTCGACATCCGTTTTTCCTTCAACTGATGTTGACATCCGTTGAAGGATGTCATCCGTCCAGAGGCAGTGTTCCTTTTACGTTTCGTTTTTATTTTATTTGTTTATTTTATTTACAGTAATTTATATTTAAATTTATAATTTTAAATGTTATATATGGTTAGTTTTTAAACGTAATAATTTTGTTAAAATATGAATTTGTTAAATATGAATTTGTTATAGGTGGAGAAGAAGCTTAACGGAAGAGAGAAAGGTAAACGAAAATGGAAGAGAGGAAGAGGTGCAGAGGGAAGTAAATCAGAAGTTTTAAATAAATTAAAATATTAAAATAATAAAAATAAAAAATTTTAACTTTTGAGGATATAATTGTCATTTTAGAAGGATATAATTAGCATTTTAGAAAATTGGAGAGGTAGAGGAAGAGACGTGTGGGGGTGAAGGGAGTAACACCCATATTTTTTATCGATTGAATCTAAAATAAAAGTTTTCTTATCGCACCCCATTATTACTATCTACATATCATAGTAACAAAAAAAAGTATAAAATATATTCCCCGTGCCTCTGTCATTTGTTGTCATTGTCGTCTTATGCCGCCATAAACATCATTCCGTTTGCACCTTTATTCTCCATTTCACCGACAGAAAAAAAATCATTTTATAAATTATCGTATATGTTTTAAAAAGTTTGTTCCAGAAATTTTACTCTAAGAAATTCATCTAGAAATATATTTTATATGTTCAGTAAAATATGTTCTGAAAATTTTATTTCGAATTTCTATTATAAAAATTCTGTTGTTAAAATCATGTTTTAAATAGTTTAACAAATTTGTTGCGAAGAATTTTGGAAGGGAATAATCTGAAAGTCACTTTTAGGAAGGATAAAATAATTATTTTAAAACTTATGGGTTTAGAGAGAAAAAAACCTAATAAAATTACACTACATGTAAAGGCTGAACCAACACGTAAACTATTTTACTTACTTTCTTTTATAATTAATACAGTCAATAAATGATAAATTTAACGTTATGTGTTGTTACTTGATTTTAAGGTCAATAATGTATACATATTGAGTTTTTTTTTGTTTTTTTTAACTCTATCACTTGTTTATCGTAACATTTTATTTTATTTATATTAGCATGAATTATAATCTTAGTTTATAGTAAAATTCATAAGTTATATTTTAGTTTACCTTGATGAATGTCCTTGAAATTCAAAAAAAAAAATTTCTTTTTTGGAATTTCAAATTTACTTTTGGAAGCTTTATTTGAAATTAGTCTCCTTCGCGGAGAAAGTGGTTTTGTGTGTTGTGGAAGTTAGAGAGTGTAGAAGTTATATTGAGATATGAAATGTTTTTTCACTGGAAAATGGAATTTGGACATACACCTCCAGAAAATTGCATTTTTGGAAAAGAAGATCATTCTGAAAGTAGTTACTCATGACAACAAAACCTCAATAACACACATACCAACAAATTTTGTACTCATTGACCTCACTGTTGATATCGCTTACAAAAATCATCCATTCTTTAATACCAAACAATCTTAAATTCACAATATTTCTACTCAAGAAGAAAATAAAATAAAAGAGATAAGAAGCCCATTCATCCAACAGAAATTTGCCTCACTCCATAATAATTTCAACATGTGTTTCTCTAAATCAATTTTCATCTTATAACAATATCAAACCTTTCTTAATATTCTGGTACTATGCATTTTGATCATAGATTTTGTCTTACTAATTTTCTATATATTTCACAATTTTCAGAAGATTGGTTTATTTAAACAAAAAGATGGTATTTATGTCTTTGACTATGCTAAATTTGTGACCAACACTGCTTCTATTCTTTCAAATAGTATCGTAAAAGATACTAGTTTATGACACTTAAGATTAGGTCACCTTTCTGATAATCGGTTGAATATTCTAAAAACCAAATACATCTTTCCAATTATATTGTTTTTATTTTGGTGATACTAGTCGAGTGGGCTGTTTTTTTTTTTAATAATTGTTTTCATTCTATGTATAAAAATAATAAAGTAATGAAATTATTATGTAATGAGATAGGATAAAAATTAAGTTGTATTGTTGTAATTATTATTATTAAAATAATTATATTATATATTCGTTAGTTGAATTTTTCTAGCTACTACAGAGTTTTCTAAACCGAGTTCTTACAAGTCGAGGCCCACCAGCCTAACCTCTTTTAAGTTGAGTTCTCATGCCAGATTTCTTTAAGCGAAACTCTTTGTTCACTTAAATGAATTTGGGGGAGAGTGATTAAATGGATTTGAGAGGATTTGAAAATATTTTTTTTTGTTTATTTGAATGGATTTGGAGGTAGGTGAGAATGTTTGGAAGTAAATTTTTTTAATCTGTCACATCAATCAAATCCTACACTAATTCTCACAAACGTTTTCAACAAAAAAAATTATCTTCAAATCCTCTCAAATCCACTCAATTACTCTCCCCCAAATCCCATTCAAGTGAACAAAGGATTAGAGACCGACCTCCTCCAAGCCGAGATCTTTAAGGCTTTGTTCACTTGAATGGATCTAGAAGAGAGTGATTGAGGGAATTTGAAGGTAAATTTTTTAGTGTCACATCAATCAAATCCTACTCACTTACCTCCAAATCCACTCAAATAAACAACAAAAAAATTTACCTTCAAATTCTCTCAAATCCCCTCAATCACAAGCCTAAGTCTCTAAATCGAGTTCTTACAGGATGACGAGTTAAATGAGTAGGTATTCAACAAGAGCACGAAATTGAAGTATCGTATTTTTAAAAGCAGTGAACTGTCAAATCAATATAGATGCAAATGACCAAAAAAGCCATGGGACAGGTGTTAATACTCAAGTGTAACGTTATTGAAAATATAGTGAAATCCTCTAAAAGATTTTTGGAAGAGAAATGAACATAACTTAGTTGAGTGATATATAAAAGTCTAGCTCTCCATCCAAGTTGAACTCTCCATCGAGGTTGAGCTCTTCCTTCAAGTTGAGCTTCCATTCAAGGCCAAGCTCTCCTCTAGGGCGAACTCTCCCTCAAGGTAGAGCTCGCCCGAGCTCTCCATTTTGGACTAAGCACTCTCTTTTGGACTAAGCTCTCTCGAGACCAAGTTTTTCCTTAAAATTGAATTCCCTCTCTTGATTAATTCGTTCTTCCATGTTGAGTTCTCCTTTCAGATTAACTCTTACCCAATTAGTGGTCAAATATATTTAATTCTTTTATAATATATTTAATTGGTGATCAAATTATAAAACTAAATCATTGTTTATTCTAAACTCAAATTGCTAACCAAACTTATAAGCTAAATCATTTAAAAGATTGATATTTTTCATCATCAATATTCGTGAAAAACTCTCAAAATTTATATAAAATATTACTTTTTCCATCGATTTTATACAACTGAAACTTTGTGGATAAAAAAGTGAATTGTATTCCAGAACTTTTTTATGCAGTCAGAAACTGTTCATAAATTTATTTAGTGGGAATTTACTCACATTAAATTTGGTAACATCCCTCGAATATTTCGTAATGCATTTCACTTAATAAATTGCTATAATTGTTTCCAAAAAATTTTGAGAAAAACACAGGAATATTTATCGACAAAAAAAGTATTGACATAAGGAACTTTCATAATAATGTTTTTAGATTATGAAATTAAAAATGTATATTTTTTTAATTTAAATTATAAATTTTAAAATAAATTAAAGATTATGCAATATATAATATTTTAATCCTGAACAACTTCAACTTTTCATAGCTATATACAAAAAATTGAAGACATTATAAAGATACTAAAATTAATTCTGAAGAAGTTGGGGCCATCACAATTGGACTCATGGAATTACAGTGGGCCATTTTGAAATTTCCTCAAGGGTTTGCCGCGTTCGAAAGCATTGGTCAAAGCAGTACTGTTGCATTGACCCAAAAACCCCTGTTTTGAAACAGGTGTCAATCAGTGGTTATTTTCGGAATTTCATCGGGTTTGTTTTCTTATTGATTTGTCACCGTACCAAACTAAGGGAAACTTTTATTTAAGCAACACGCAAAATTCTTGTAGGTTTAAATGTTTATTTTGTTTTTTACGTTATTTTTTTTAGTATACAATTTTAAAAGTGAAAATATTGAATTCCAAAATTGTAAAATTGTATCAATAAAGTCTTATCCGTTAAGTTGATAATAACGACGTTAATTTTACTGTACTTTTTTTCTCTCTCCTCTACTTTTCCTGGTTTCTCTCTTTTATATTTCTCTCATCATTAACCCTACAGTACAAAAGCATGTTCAGTCTAAATACAAGATTACATACAGCAGTAGAAACAAGTTAAAGTGTTACAAATTTTCATTCAAAAGACAAGTTACCCCATAAAACATTTCATTTGGATCAGCATGTGGAAGTGGATCCTCTCCCATGGATCTGATCTTGGGATCATAATGTGTTGAATTAACATCAAGATTAAGAAGATATTTTACAGTATCCTCTCGAATACGTAAATTCCTGTGGGAAAAAATATTTCAGCTCCAATTCATCTAAAATAAATAATGAAATAGATAACCTTAAATATAAGACAAATTAAACTGACCAGATGTATTAAAATGACGGTAACATAAAAATTACCTCACAGTTCCTGTGCTCCCACACCTGTTGTACGCACACGCTTCTCAACCTTTGCAAAGTCCATTTGCTTGCTCTCACAACCTTTGCTTCATCTACCCTTAAATCATCTTCATCTTCATCCTCATCTTCATCCTCATCACTTGCAGCATCCTCACCATTTTGGTTGCTCTTCTCCTCATCAGGGGCAATGTGAGTGTTTGTCCATTTTGCTCCCACTTTTCGTGGTCTTTCCATACATCATGACTTCACATCACGTGTCATAGCTCCACAACTGTAACAAGAAGATTGGAGTGGTCCATAAATAAATTCAGAGACAAGCCTGGTTGTCAAATAGTTTACGGGATTTGAAAGATAATATTTAAAAAACATGTCTTAATAACAAAACATATCAAATAACATATTCACTTACTCATAAGTAATGAAATTATAAGGTAAAAACATAAATAATTAAGTCATTTGTTATGCTATATATAGTCCAACTTGCAGCCATTATCATGTAGTTTAAAGAACACTACAAAAACTAAATAAAGGATTCAGACTTCGAAAACCTAAAATACACATTGACTGATTATGTGAGTGTCTACCTAAACACATTACTTTCAGGAAAAAATTGACAAGCAAGTAAACATCATATTTATTTATTGTCTTATAACCAATAACTAGTAAATGTTTAATCAAGAGTTTACAAGTTGTTTCTCATACAAGAAGTATACATTAAACACAAACAAATGCTCAGATATTTGACAGATAAAGATCACTTACTTTTCGCATGCGCCTTTTCTATACTTGTTTGCCTGATGAATTTTAGCACCTCTATCGTACCATGATTTGGTGTAATTGGGATCAGATTTCCATTTTCTTTGATGTTTCAAATTCTACAAGCATAACAATAAGACGAAAGAAAATGTTAATTTTTATACATTAAACACCCCAAATTCCTACCGATCTCAATAACTCTAAAAGGTGGAAACACTTACAGGTCTCTCGGCATTAAGATACCAAGGCGCAAATGACATATACTAGGGAATATGAAGCTTGATTTTCTTCCCATCCTCATCAAGTTCAGCTGGCACAAGCCCCGCTTTTTGTGTCTCCTCCAACTCAATCTATTTCCAATGGTCCTCCTTGGTTTTAAATGCCACTGAAATCCATGCCAAAAAAGTTTAAAAAAACATTGATGGTGAGAGAAATAGAAGAGAGAGAAAAAGGTGATAGGAAGAGCGAGGAGAGAGAAAAAAAGTGTACCTAAGTTAACCACGTTCCTAGCAACTTAACAGATAGAATTTTATTCATACAATTTTTGGGACTCAATATCTTCACTTTTAAAACTGGTACTAAACAAAAATTCACCTCTTAACATGA
>NC_142168.1:63001231-63073388 GCF_029865625.1 Vigna umbellata
TTACTTTTATTGTTATTATTTAATAATTTGTTTATATAGTAGAAAGATTAGCAATCCATTTTTAGAAAAAGAAGATTTAACCTCACTCAAGTTATATTTGTCATGATTATAACTTTTAAATTTGCGGTGGTCCCAAAATAAATTGTTTATGTAAACTGTTAAAGTGGTTCTTGCTTTTAAAGTATGAGTTACTCCATAGTAAAAGATTTTAAAAATAAATAAATTATACTTTTGCTAGTGAGAGAGTTGGCCATTCTAAAGTACAACAATGGCTGCATGAAGAATTCTACTTTGCAAGCATAGAAATTTACTGATAAGTAATATGAATAATATCAGTTCTTTAGTTGAATCATATACTGTTAAAAGAATGATTTTCAGAGAAAATAGTAACTAATTGAAGCACATATGCCACTTTAATTATGTTTGTTATGATACTAATACGCATAAAAGGGCGAAAGAGACAACATTTGATATTTTTCTAAGAAGGAGTCTGAGTTGTTGAAACATGAATTATTCTGAAGTGAATTTTATGGGGTGTACGTTATCTGTATTAAAATGGTATGATATTTGGGAATTTTAAAAATTGATGAAAGGCAAAAGATATAGTATTAAGTGTTATGTAATACGTGTACCTCGTAGATTACAAAGGTGTTGTTTTTAAGCAATGAGAAGTATAAATAAAGGGAATATCTGGTGAAGAGGGAAATGATTGTTTTAAGAAAAAGTTAATTTTGATGTGTCTAGAAGTGTATATATAGCATATGAAGGTACGACATAAATTTGAAAAAGGGTGTTGAAACGAGAGGAGAGAAGGGTGAAGGAAGAGAAAGAAAGAAGAGGAACAAGTACCTAAGTTCTCTGTAATGGACCTCCCTTGATGTTTAAGACAATAATGTATTCATACATCACGTGTACCAAAAGGAGAAAGAGAGAAAGAGAGAAAAGAGAAGAAAGAAACAAAGCGTAGAAGGAAAAGGACAAGGGTAGGGAAAGATCTGGTTGTTTGAAGATGTTCGATTGTGGGAGTGATGGGAATCTAAGGTGATCCAAACACTTGCAGACAAATGTGTTGCAGAAGATGAAAAAGAAATTGCACTTTTTATGTGGAATGGAAAAAGAAATTGCATAACCTAGAGTCATCATAGCGTCCAGCAAACAGGAAAAGGGTCTCGTTGTTATCCACCTTCATCATCTCCCTCTTACCCTCTTTATTAAAGTCCTTATATATGTGACCCCTAATCTCTCCAAAGTCATATCCTAACCTTAAGAGAGTTTAAAAAGGTTGGAAAAAGACATGGTCTTCAACCTAGAGTATTTTCAAAGCTATCTACACTTCATGCCAAATTCTCAACTTTAAACCTGCTTGGTTGGTTTCCAAGTAGAAAACAGTAGCCTATGAAACTCAGAGGGGCCCTTTTTGTCCTTTTGGTTCTCATACTTTACCCTCTTTCTTCCCTCCTATTGCATATATGCTACTCCTCAAATCAATTCGCTTTCAGATCACATATCCTTCGTTCACTCTACTTCATTCAATATCAACGGTACCCTTTGCTTTTCCTTTATCATCTCTCTTGCATTTCTCATCATAACATCAACATCTTCCATCTTCTGCATGTTTCTCTAACAACTAACCCTTGTGACCTTTTTTGCCTCTTTCTTCTCTCTCTATTAGCATACTTTGTGTGCCTGGCTCCCTGTATGCCATTTGTTCACCCCATCACAATGGTCATGGCCTTACCAAATGGCGTATGAGGAGTCATGCATGCTGTAATGCCAATTTCTCTTCTATAGAATCAAGTTCGTGTTGAGATTATTAACTTTCAATCTTTTCCGGTGTCTCTTATTTGTTTGTTTCTGACTTCTGGCTTGTGAATAGGTCTCCCTGGATCAGATCTTGTTCATCATTTCGTGTGCAATTAATCACTAGTTTGTCCAATTTAGGTTGCTGGTCCAAAATGGCATTGACTTGGTTTTTCGATTGGTTGGTTGGTTTATTAGGTACACGAGACAAGGAAATTTAGGATATATAGTTGGTGAGAAATTAAAAGGATTATATCAGTTATTTTCAAAAACCATGTACCAAACTATGAAAATATCAGTGCTCTTTTACTGTCTTAGAAAAGTATTTTATACCATATTCTGAACTAGTCTTTAAATGAGAGATGAATTAGAAAAAAAGAAAAAGAAAAAGTGACATGTTTTCAAATGAAAACGAAATAGATTCTTAAAAGTAGAAATAAACATTCTGCTTTTTGTTTTGATATTCCTTCATTAATCTCTCTTGTGTTCAGTGGCTAATTTGATTTATGCAGTCCTCCTCCATGGAGCAAGGGTCATTATTAGGTTGGAGTGGACGTAGTCACCAATCGTTTTCATTGTTGTGTTGTCATTTTTGTTGTAACTGAGTGGTTAACATCTTGGCGTCACACACATTTATTTATATTCAGCACAAATCAATTCAAAATCGCCACCAGGCCTTTTATTATATACTGTTTCATTCATTGAAAAAGAGTAGCATCATATATCTACACCATAAGAATGTTACTACCTTTACCCAACAACTACTTTCCTTTTTATATTCTTTCTTTTTTGTTCTTGCTCAGATATTTTTGATACCCCTTTGGACTCCTACACCTGAAACTCATTTAGGTTTTGAATAAATATGTCTTTTCTGCTAAAAACACTTGCTTTTTTCACCCATCTAAACTTGATTAACGGATGGAGCTATATGATGAGTATGTTAATTAATTTATTTTTTCAAAGTGAAATTTTCCTGGTTACATATTTTAAATTAAATTCCTGTATGAAAAATGAACTTTATTATCTTTGTATATATGGAGATTAAACACTGCATTGATATTAGTTTAAAAATAATTTCTTTCAAAATTTATTTAGTTGTTTGTCAAGCCCGTCAATGTTGTTTTGATACATGGACAATTTAGTCAACTAACTAACAGTATATATACCTAATATCATTAGCATTTAAAGTTTCAAATATGAAAAATAAACAAATCATAACAATTACTGATATTGTTAGTCAGTTGACAAAACTTGCACATGCCAGGAGATTAGTGTCTAAGACCACAGTTAGATAATAATTTATAGTTAATATTATCACAATGTTTTATTAAACTATTCTGTAATCAACACTGGTTTCAACCGGCCAACCAATACTGCATGTGCATACTAAATCCATCCACTTGCCAAAAGATTTTCATGGCGATACACTACAGGAAAATCGTTAATTTCCGAAGGAATAATACCGACGGCCTCTGTGGCCTTCGGTAAATTTAATTTACCGAAGGATGTACCGACGGTCATGGAAGTGGTTGATTACCGAAGGCTTTTTAAGTTTACCGAAGGTCCCATAGGCCGTCGGTATAAGCATCGACCTAATGAATTGAAAATTTGGGATTTCCCTCTCCCATTCTGCAAATTTTAGTTTCCACAGAAGCTTTCCCCCAATTTTTGGTGTCTCACCTCTGAACCCCCAAGCAACTTCCTCTTTCGTTCTGAAATCAAAATTAACCCCTTTTTTGCTGCAATTGTTGTGTCGACGCTAGGATAGGGCCGGTGAGGAGGGTGGTGGTTGAGGGAGTACATTATTCCGAGGGGGCTGTTCGAAGGTGGTGGTCGCGGCGTGACGATTAGCTTGTGGCGACCTCAGGACAGTGTGCTCAGAAGTTGAAGGAAGTAGGTGGAGGGACTTCCTTAGAGGGTCGTTGTGGTCTTGTGTGGCTGTCGTGCTGTAGAAGGCTTGCCATCGTCATGTGCTTTCTTGGTTGAGGTAAGTTGTGCTTTTAATAATTCATTATGAGTTACAATGTTGTTGAATCTGTTTGATGTTCTTGTGGCAGTAGTGTATGATGTTGTTTGATTGAGAAATTTTATTGGTTTGTTGCCTTTGCTTTTAATGCGTGCAACTGTGTGCTCTAAACTTCAACTACGAAGTGAAGCTTTCAACCTCTAACTTCCCCTTGACCTACTTCCAATCAACGTACACATCATGTTATATATTGTAAATGGTTGATACTATAACTTTCGTAATCAGAAGTAATTTCTAGGTTTTTGACATGATAACCTCAAGATGCACCAAATTGTATGAATTCCATGATGATGAAAGAACCACCAGTAGGTAGCGGTCCAAACTACAAGTCCTAGCAGCAAGTCACCTTATATGGCTTAGGTAAACAAATAGTCTCGGTTTCATACATAGCTCCTAAACCAAGAGCCTCTGCTTCAAACATGGATGGTCCAATAGTCCTGATATAGAGTTTGAACTTTCAACCACATAGAACTTGTCATATATAAGAAGCAAAGGAATGAAGCTTTAAAAAACATTGAAATCCACCTGCAACACTGAGGTTTACATGTGTTAAAACTTTATGATAAAAAATTGAAAAGGAGGGAAGGAGATAGTAACACTGACCAATATATAAAGTTTTCTAAATCTGGTTGTGATGAAATATGCTAAGTATGTAACATTGTAAGTGTGTGTCACATGAAGTTGATGAAAAACCACAAAGTCTGATGGTCGAAACTATTTCAATCTTTCCACTGCTTCCAAACCCCTTATTTCATTTGTTGTTGTTAGCACCAGTACAATTCCATTCAAAGCCAATTTCTTTCATATTCCAAACAAGTATCTTACAATTAAGAGTGTTATAAAATCAATAAAATGATTTCATTTTAAAATAATTGTATGGGTGCAGAGCTTATATTATTTTTATTTATTTAAAAGTGTTTATTAGAAATGAAGTTTGATATTATTTGAATGGTTTAAAGTGTACTTAGTAGGACTTGTAGGTTACAAATTATAGGTCTAAGTCTAAGTCCAATCACCATAAAAAAAAATAGTCATACTAGCCACTTATATCGAGCAATCCGTTTAATCGGTTTGATCTAAAATCAAGCGATTTGAGACGTTGAAGCCCACTTAGAGATGACAGAAAATCATTGGAGAAACTGTTTGAAGTTAGCTTTAGGACTTGTAAATTGGGTGGCCACGTAAATCCATCCTTCTCTAATAGAAACAAAATTGACAACATCTAATTATGAGTGTACACAAACATTGAAACAACACAGAAACACATAGAATCAACAATTGATAGTGGCAGTTCCCATAAATACAGAAAATTTCACTAATAATTGTTGCAGAATGGAGAAACAACAGAGTCAAGGGTGGGTGGTTCAATTAAATGCATAAGAAGGTCCTAATCAACTAGACCTAGCTGCAGACTATCAAGTAGGAGATATGAAGTGACCTAAAACCACTCAAAGACTAAAGCACGGTGCAAAGCTCTACAAAAAACATAAACAATGATAAAACTAGCAAAATGATCAACTGAACTAGTCTTTTTGAGATTCAGTGATAATTTCTTATTGTTAGCACTTCAAACATGTATGAATGTATGAAATACACTTGTCTAAAGCATTACAATCAATAATTTTTTGCCAAAAATAGTGTGCTCAGGATGAAACCATTGGAGTAAATGCCTTTTAGCAACTGTATAATGTTTCTTTTTCACATGTTTCAATTCAAATCACAACCTAGCTTTTGTTACAACCCAAAGCAATTACAAATGCACTAATTCAAAAATCAGAGTTGGATTCAACTTTCACTAGAAAAAATGACCTGTAAATTCAGGTTTTGAGTTGTGAAACTGCACAACATTGGTTATAAGTCAAATTAGAATTTTACAACAACTTTAAATCATCAAAACAAAGTCTTTTGAGGTATTATTTGGCATAGAAATAGTAGATTCCAAAATTTGATCTTATAACAACTAATAATGTAGCAAATTAAACAACTACACACCTCATTGTAAGTTATAATGATTGAAACAGGTAGCTATCAATGCAAATGACTGTAGAAAGTGTAAATACACTAAACTAAGCTTGAAAACAACAACTATGCATGATGAAACTCGAACTGGCCATTGCAAGGACATTTAACAAGGTGAAAACCATCACTTTTTGAGTTAAAATAGAAGTGGAGTGGTGATTTTGAGTTACAAGCTGTTTATAACTCATTTTAGAGTTTAAAGACAATTAAAATCATCAAATAAAGTTACCTGAACATTCAGTTGTGTGTTTAAATCAGTTGCATATGTTTTTTAGTATCAAACCACCAAACTAGGGACCTTTTGTAGTGCAGAATATTTTTTCCAGCTAAGGTTTCATTCTTTTCTCTAGTTGCAGTGCATTGGTAGTCATTTATGAATGATATAAGGGAATGAGACAATGTCTAGCCTTGATTATATGTGCTACATCACTTAAAACATTAATCTGTTTCAAAAATTATGCACAAAATGGAATAAATCTGGTGCAATCTCATAAATCTGTTTCAGTGTAACTGTTTTGTTTATTAAGCAATGTGCAAGTTTGTATAATGATATTAAACATTTTCCAATTAATAGAAACCTGTATTAATCACAAAACTGCAAAAACCATAGTTGAGTTGGTAATAAATCCTGAAACAAGGTGCTATTATTGCTTTTTTGATCAATCTTTTCACTGTGTTTCATATCATTGCTTGTGTCTTAGGTGTTTAAATGCTTCCAGTTGATTCTCTACAGTTATATCAAGTGTTTTAGGAGTTGTTAGAGTCATTGCAAGTGTTGTCTTCATTTAATTTCACTGAATTCTGAATTCTAGTGTAGTTTTGGTAACATTTTCATGCATATTTGGCAATGTGTGGAATGATTTGTTGAATCTGGTTGTGTTTGTGCATAAGCAAAGTTTTAGCAAGTTTATTTTTCCATTTTAAAGTTGTGTGCAGTATTGAAATGCTCATTTTTATGCCTAAATGCATAATCATCTCTTAAACCATCAAAATTGGCTTTAAAATGGAAGTGAATGAGTGAATTGACATTGCAACTTCTAATTTGTTTCTTGCTTTTTAAATCCACTTTCACTACCATATTATTATGATTTGAAATGGTGGACTACAAGTCTCATTTTCTTGGTCTAGAAATCTCTGCATATGACAGTCAAGTAATATTAGCCACCATGATATATATATATATATATATATATATATATATATATATATATTGATATATATATATATATATATATATATATATATCAATATATATATATATATATATCAATATATATAATATGAAGTGGATAATGATGCACCTTATACCCCTGTGAATGTTGATAATGTTTCTATGTCCAGTATAACTGTAACATTGGACCAGTAGAGTCAAAACCCAAGGCAGCAACAATGCCATTGAAATGTGTTCATCATTATATTATAGTTATAGAGAATCAGCAAGAAACTCCTATTCTTTTGGCTTCTTTTACTTAAATCAAAAACTGATAATGAGGGTAATGGCTTCTCTTGCCTTTTTTATGAAAACTTTGATGGGAATATAGTTATTTTCACTTCCTTTCTGAAAACTTGACTTACAACTGTTATTCTTTCTACTTTAATGTATAATAACTCATTTATTTTGACAGACAAGAATAAGCACTAATAAATGACATTTCTCTCTCCTATGTTACAGTGTATGGTTGTTTTCTTCAAGCCAATCAAGTTTGCAATAGCATTTACTCATTTGATTTCACTTGGAAGGTATGTTCTGTTTTAGAGCTGTATAATTACATTACGATGCACACTTGCTTATACTCTGGAATTTAATGTATTAGAAATGAGGATACACTTAAACTGTTTCTAGTTCACAGGTTTCAAATATTATGCTCTTATAAGTAATGGAAAATGTTTTATCTTTCTTTCCTTTGCAAGAGGGGGTGTGGGAGCAGACAATAAGGTTTCTTTACTCTTTATATCACTGTACACATAACTAATCCTATGAACCTCAAATTACTACTTTTTGTACCTAATAGGCTATTTTGTTATTGGCCTCTCTTTGTGGACTTGAGTCCAAAAGAATAATCATTAAAATCCATTAAGTAATACAGGAAACTGGAACTTAACCCACAGATCGCTGATTGAAGTGAGAAATGAGGCATTACAGTGACTAGGTCAGCTGCTTAGCTTCCTCCTGAGTCTCACTGTTCTTGCTTATTTTTGCTTGCCTTCTGCTCATTCTATGTCTTGGTTTAGTAACCTTTGCAAACTTCAGACCTTCCTTACTCTTCCTCTACACTTTACTCCTTACTCATGATTGTCCTTAATCACTTCCTTTCTTTCCTCTTCACCTAGGCTCTTGTTATTATTGAGTATCTATCACAATTCTTAAAATAGAGACTTTCATGGTTTAATTTCTGTTCTTATGGATGAAGAGCACCAAGTATTAGGAACTCATTCTAATAAAATAGATGTTAGCTGTTTTGAATTCTTACTTTGTATTAAACAAATTTTGACAACGAATATAGAACTACTTTCTTAATGCTAGGATATCAATATGAAAATAAGCAAGACCTAAATTCCCCACCTTATATATAATCTCCACACCTTGTTCCCCACCCTTCAACCGAAATTCCCTCTTGGAAAAAGACCATGACAACACCCTTGAAAATTTCTTTTAATACAGGGTAAGACTTAAAATGAGTAACTATAAGGATGAAGTAGATAATTGATTGCATCTTTGAGATGCACATTATGCATGTTTGTATGTGCTTGAAAACTTATAGGCAGGTCTGTTTGTAATTGAAATTTGATATACAGGTCTGGGTTGCACAAGAAATGCCATTTCTGTGAAAGCTGCTCTGCAATTTACCGAAGGCTTTTGCCCTTCGGTAAATGCCCACTGTTGGTCATTACCGAAGGCTTCTGCCCTTCGGTAAATACCCTCGTTTGGTCATTACCGAAGGCTTCAGCCCTTCGGTAATTACCGAAGGCTTTTGACCCTCGGTAATTACCGAAGGCTTTTGGCCCTCGGTAATTACCGAAGGGCGAAAGCCCTCGGTAATTGTTAGCGACAAGGGATTTACCGAAGGATTTTTGGCCGTCGATAAGCCTTCGGTAAACACCCATTATCGACGGCCTGTGGCTTTTACCGAGGGCTTCTGGCCTTCGGTAATGCCCTACTTTTTTGTAGTGATATATCAATTTTAGGACTTAAAAAGACTTCATTTATATTTTTACCTTTTTCTTTCTCTGATGCATAAGTATTTCTACGAGATATAAGACATGCATCCTTAAACATGTCGTCATGTGTTTCACAATTTAAGATGGTTTTGGTTGAAGGAGACCGAATCTATCTTAGTGATATCATATTTAAAAAAATAGTGAGTAGTTTTTTATTAGAAGGTACACACACACACACACATATATATATATATATATATATATATATATATATATATATATATATATATATATATATATATATATATATATATATATATATATATATATATTTGAAGAAATTTAGGTACTTGAACCTAAAGACATATGCATAGAAAACAAACTATGAATCTAAAACTAGATCCAACTAACTAATGATGGATCAAATTTATCTAATTCTATTTTTCAATATGCCCTTAAAAATGATTCCTGTAAATTCAATTCAAGGTTGTAATCTTTGAAAATTTCGAGGACTTTATTAGGAACATGTGTTTGGGTTTCCATATATTCTTCTTAGCTTGTATTCTTTAAGTGCAGTTATACAATATATATTTTTTAACATTTTCATGGACTCATAAAGATCTTCTAAGCTCTTATTTGTCTTTAGGACCCTTAAATGAAAGTTATACAGGAGTTTCATTGTTCTGTGATTGGGTGATTGAAGAGTAGTATGAATATTTGTGTTATGAGAAAAGAAAGGATAAGAATTGTATTTCTTATTCCATAATCAGGAAAGAGTACAATTTACATATATATAATTGTTTGAAACAATGTATAAACGGAATATAAATATAAAAATAGAATATAAATATAGGAACATAAATATGCACAGATATGAACGAAAAATAAATAAATTAAATCAAATATCTCCCCTCAAGTTGCAGCATATATATCCTTAATGCTCAGCTTGGACAACAAAGATTGAAATTGTGTTGGATGCAAAGCTTTAGAATGAATGTCTGCAAGTTGTGCTGAAGTAGGAATGGACAGGAGCTTAATTACACCAGCTTGAACTTTATCTCTTATGAGATGACAATCAATTTCAATATGCTTTGTCCTTTCATGCATGGCTGGATTCTGTGCAATTTGTATAGCAGATTGATTGTCACAAAATAGAGGAACTGGTTGTGGTAGAGGCTATTTCAAATCATGGAGCAAATACAGAAGCCATTGAATTTCACATGTTGTGGAAGTTAAAGCTCTATATTCTGCTTCGATTGATGATCTAGATATAGTACCTTGCTTCTTGGATTTCCAGCTGATTAATGATGCACCATAGAACACATTAAAACCAGTCACAAACCTTCTAATGTCAGGGCAAGCAGCCCAATCAGAATCACTAAAAGCCTTGAGAGCATGTTCTGTGTTGGAGGGAAAGAATAATCCTTGTCTTGGATTGTTCTTGATATATCTCAAGATTCTTATTGCTGCTGCATAGTGATCTTCCAAAGGATTGGAAAGAAATTGACCGAGAGTACTAACAACGAAACATAAATCTGGTCTTGTGTTGGTTAGATATAGTAACCTGCCAAGAAGTCTTCTATAGGCCTGCACATCTGAATAGGGTTTCCCTTTTGTCTTAGAAAATTTTGTGCTTGTGATGGACAAATTTGTAAGCACCAAAATATGATGTCACAAACTTGTTTCACAATCGGCAAGTATGACCGAATCGTTCAAGTAATAAAACTTGGTAAGACCAAGTATCGTTCTTCCCAAAGGACTCACGGCCTAGTTTAGTTATGTGATTTCTTGATTAGCTAAGACTTAAGAAAACAATGATTGAAATTTTAATATGCAAGACGAAAATAAACATGTATGCATGAATTGATCAATGGCAAAGACATAAGATAAACACTTTCAATGGATTAAATGAATGAATATGTTGTTGGGGGTCAATTTCATCTCATCCACTCTCATATATTTTAGGAATTCCTCTTTCAAATCATCATTGTTAATGCCACTCTCTAATGTACCATTCTAGATGGCTTCTCCCTAATCAAATAGTTCATACAATTCCTAGCATTCCTAATGATTAGTTCATGAGTGCAGGAGCTTAAGGCAACCAATATAATGTTGTCAGTAAAATATTGGGAGAAATTCCCCGGATCTAGATTTCCCCGTACGTGTCCGTATCAACAAAACCAATAATCATGCATTAGAATGAGTTAAACAATGCAAGCATTGAGCAAAGAGGAAAAACCCTAACTAATGATGAAAAGAAAGCATATGTCTTAATTCAAAGATGTATTCAACAAATCCATATATGAGAGCTTCAAGAGATTACATTGATTCCCCAACAAACATACAAGGTTTAGTTCACCATATTCATGGTGAACCTAGATGAATAACAATGAAAGTATGAAAGAATAAACCCAATAAAGGTGAAGAGGTAGCCTGAGCATCCAAGATCCTCCTTCAAAGGGGTGAAAGAGAGAGTGTTTGCCTCGTTTCTGCCAAAGATACTAACTAAAGGACGTGCAAGCCCTTATATACTAATCTAGAGTTACAAAAGATTACAAAAGTCCAAGCCCAAAAAGTGCCGCTCAGCGCCATTTACCGCTCAGCGGTGGTTACGCGTCTTCTTTCTTCCCCTCAGCGGCCATTTGCCCCTCAGCGGTTCCAACGCCACCTCTTGAGTGCCGCTCAGCGGTAGTTTGCCGCTGAGCGGTGCCTTCGACTTCTCCTTTTTTGCACTCTTTCTTGTCTTTTCTAATGTCCTCTCTCTCATTCTTCACTTCTTTCACCAAATTCACCTCAAAACCTGCACAAAAACACTCAAATCAAGCATAAACCTGTCCAGCTCTCTTATTTCTGAAAATATAAACAAAATGCATGATTTCAAGCTAGTTTCTAAGTCTAAAGGTTGCTTTTAGTATCACTTTTAAGCATGAAAATAACAGTTTTTCAACTGTTATCAGCTTGGTTGTATGAGAGTAGAAACAGGTTAACATCCCAACAATCCTGCATCTTCTAGTAACTCTGGAGCATACTTCCTTTGTGACAAATTAATGCCCCGTTAAGATCTTGCAATTTCTAACCCCAGAAAATACTTGAGTTGGCCTAAGTCTTTAATCTTGAACTTTGCATTCAATAGAGCCTTCACAGTTTGGATTTCCTGGATGTCATCACCTGCTAGTGATGTGAGTCTCTTGGGAAACGATACTTGGTCTTACCATTTATTATTACTTGATACGATTCGGTACACTTGCCGGAGTGTTAACAAGTTTTTGGCGCCGTAGCCGGGGACTCGTGGTATAACTATTCTATTTCTGCGATTCTTAACCGATTGACTTTTAATCTTTTAATCTTTTTATCTTTTTATCTTTTTATCTTTTTATCTTTTTATCTTTTTATCTTTTTATCTTTTTATCTTTTTATCTTTTTATCTTTTTATCTTTTTATCTTTTTATCTTTTTATCTTTTTATCTTTTTATCTTTTTATCTTTTTATCTTTTTATCTTTTTATCTTTTTATCTTTTTATCTTTTTATCTTTTTATCTTTTTATCTTTTTATCTTTTTATCTTTTTATCTTTTTATCTTTTTATCTTTTTATCTTTTTATCTTTTTATCTTTTTATCTTTTTATCTTTTTATCTTTTTATCTTTTTATCTTTTTCTCTTTTCATCTTTTCATCTTTTCATTTTTTCATCTTTTTATCTTTTTATCTTTTCATCTTTTTATCTTTATATTTTTTCATTTTTTTATCTTTTTATCTTTTCATCTTTTTATTTATTTTTTATTTTTTATCTTTTCATTTTTTTTTATCTTTTTATCTTTTTATCTTTTCATCTTTTTTATCTTTTTATCTTTTTATTTTTTTATCTGTTTTTGCTAATTTGGTGCTCTAATGCAGTGTTCTTGAGTGTCTGCAGGATTAAATTCGAAAATCTGTACTAGGAGCACAAGATCATCAAAAAGAGAAGAAGGAGGAAGAAGGTCACAGGGCGCGCTTCGGCGCCCCATTAAGGGCGCTGAGCGCCAGACTTCAACTGCAATTAGAAACATGTTCACCAAGACTCTGTGCATGAAGTGATTAAAGATATCAAAGAGAATGGAGTTATTGAGATTGAGACTCTTTATTCAAGGAGGGTAAAGATGGTGAACAGGAAGATGCTGCAGATAAGTTGGTGTGATGAAAGCAAAAGGAACACCAACATAATAGATGTAGATTGTGCTTAATGGTGTCAGGCTCGTGACGTTAAACAAACGCTTATTGCGAGGCAACCCAATTAATGATTTTTCTTTTTAAATTGATTATTTGTGTGGTTTGGATTTGATTTTGCTTTGCAGGAATGACAACATCTACTGATGGGTGCTGGACAGCATCTACTGAGGGATGCTAGAAGGACTCAGATGACAACATCTACTGATGGATGCTGCTATGAGGGTGATGAATGGTAGCGTCTACTGATGGAGGCTATGTGATTAAGCATCTACTGATGGATGCTACTGAAGGCGTCTACTGATGGATGCCGATGAAGATGAGAAAGATTAGCATCTACTGATGGATGCTGATGAGAAGGATTCACATCTACTGATGGATGCTAGAAGATTTAGATGAGAGCATCTACTGATGGATGCTACTAAGAGCATTTACTGATGGATGCTATGCTACTAGACATTTGCTTGTGGATGCTGCTGGATCAGGATTTTTATGTTTTTGTTTATTTTGTTTTATTGCTTATGTACTTGGTTTAATGAATTGTGCTGCAATGGTTTGGTATGATGTGATAAACTACTGTTTGTGATGAGTAATATTCTTGTGTTTGCTCTATTGTTTTATGATGCATGTTGAGTTAATGATTGGTGAGGCTTTTAAGCATAGATGGTGGTTGCTCATAGTTTTGTTAAAAACAGATGCATGATTTTAATTGGTGATTAATATGCTAGGCATGATGTTTATCAAATTGTGGAACTTGAGAGTTAAATTGTGAGAGATTGGACTCTAGAGTTTTTATTGATTGAATGTTATTACTTTGGAAGCATGATTGATTTTGCTTAATTTTCTATGATTGAACCACTTGCTTGCTTGTTACACATGATCAAGACCATGGTTTCTTCTCCCTTAGAGCCATTTCCAATAGGTAAACCCATCAAAGAACAATGTTTCTCTTTACCCTTTGAACCTGGAGCCTAATTTAAAAAGTTGAAAAACCCTTTTTGAAATCTTTACCTTGAGTTAAGTAGAGTATGTTTTTGTGGTAATGGAGAATTGTTCAAGTTTGGGGTGGTGAGAAACCGAAAAGAACTTTGTGAAATTCATTAAAGAGCATTGGGCAAAAGAAAAAGCAAAAGAGAAGAAAAGAAAGAAAATAAAAGGTTATGTTCAATCCAAGTAAAGTTGGGAATGAGTTGAAGATTAGTTTCTCACCTAAAAAAAGTAAAAGAGAGATTAATTGTCAATGTGAATGAATGAATTGTGCACTCTCTTAACTCAAGGAACTTTGTTGTCCAGAAAAACCAAATTTTCTTCTTAGCCCGGCCTCAATACAAGCCTTGAAATGCCCTTGTAATGATAACTTGCTTGTGAGTGTGTTTGGTATCTGGTTAAATGAAAGGCAAAGTTGATTCATGCGACATTGTGATGGTAGAGAGTAAGAGTGTCATCTCATTATACACCTTTGAGTGAAACATTTTTGAGTGCTTGAGTGAAACACTTTTGAATGCTTGAGTGAAACACTTTTGAATGCTTGAGTGAAACACTGTCTTTGGTGAGGAATAGTTCCATGCACTTTATGATAACATTCTTACTTGGTTGTTGATTATTTATGAGGTTTGCATCTGTTGTGTATGTCTTGATTATGTGAGCACCATAGTTGAAGCTTGATTGGCTAAAGCATCATTATATCTTGACTAATCTTTCTATGATGAGCAAACATGAGTGATTTACTTGTCCTAGAGGAAAATGCTTTTTGGTGTGTTAGATCATTATAGTATAATTATTTTGTTTAAGCCAAGTTACGTTTTGCTTGAGGACAAGCAAAGTTTCAAGTTTGGGGTTGTGATAACGGTTGAAAATATTGTTATCTGTTATATAATTTTGATACTAAATACACCCTCTTTGACTTAGAAACTTGCTTTAACTCATGTTTTTGCTTTAGTTTTGTGAATAAGAGAGTTGAGGTTATACTTGATGATTTTATCACTAAATTCCCTTGATTTTGTAGGCTATTGGAATGATTTGAAAGAAGAGTTAAAATACCAAATAGTTGGAATGCAGAAAAGTCAACAAGAGTGCCAAAAAGTCAACCAGAGTGCAGAAATGTCAACCAGAGTACAGAAAAGTCAACCAGAGTGCAGAAGAGTCAACCAGAGTGTAGAAAAGTCAACCAGTGTGCAAAAAAAGTAGCGTTGAGCGCCAGTTAAGTGCCACAAAACTCGCCATGGGTGCCCTTTGAGGGGCCCTAAGCGCCAGTACTCGCTGTTTCACGCATGGGCGCCCTAAGTGGGCTGCTGAGCGCCAGTTTCGTGGGCTTGGACTCGTTTTCTATTATTTTTATGTTTTATTTAAGGACTTGCACGTCCTAGGTATTGTATCTTTTGATGGCTTGAGCACAGAAACACACTTTTCACCCCTTGGGGGTAGATTTGGCGATGTGACAGCTCTCCTCTTCTCTTTCTAGGGTTTTTTTTATCTCTTTCATTCTTTCATTCCATTGTTCATATAGGTTCTCCATGATAATGGGAACTAAACCTTATTTGTTGTTGGGAAAGATGTAACCTCTTAAACTCTCATGTATTGGATTGATTTATATTATAAATGTTTTACTTCATTAATTGTTAGGGTTTTTCCTCTACGCTCTATGCATGCTTTGTTTAATTCATTCAATTGCATGATTATTGATTTTGTCGATATGGACACTGTCGCAACCGGAATCGCGATGGGACGACGATCCAAAAAAGGAAACGGATTTTGAAAAGAGATTTGGAGTCGCCACCATAGTTTATTATGGAAAACTACGAAAAAACCATAATATGATAAGACACAATCCACGAAAACCAGATTCTGGGTTCGGGAGTCGGTTACGTGTAGTGAAGGTGTTAGCACCCTACAACGCCTGCCCTAAGGCAGTACCTTTAACTAAATGCGCGAATATGATGTGGTTTTCAAAATCTTTAACTATCCCCTAAAATAAAATTCTAAAATAAACAAAATATATTTTTTTGTTTTTTGGCCCCGACAAGGATTGACCTTGCTCATACGTATTCTCATTCAAAATGAGAAATCAGGGTTACGTAGTTCTTTTGGAAACTGCTTGAAAAGTTTGTTTTAGAAATTATTTAGAAAATTTGTTTGGAAAATGATTAAGGATAAATTTGGACTTTTGGGGAAGTGAACCTGACAAGGACTAGCCTTGCTCCTACGTATCTCCACTCTTGATGGAGAATCAAGGATCACGTAGTTCTGGCTAAAAGAATATTTGTTTGGTTGAAAGTGTTGATGTTTTTGGCTTTTGAAGATTTTATATCTTTTTTTTTATATATTTTTGAGAAAAAGAAGGTAATGAGTACTAGACCGACGCAGACGGTCACACGAGTACTCATACCTTTAGAATGATATTTAAATATTTTTAATTATTTTTTTAAAAGAGAAATAACGATATTAAGCACTAGGACAATGCGAACGATCACACGAGCACTCATACCGTTATCTACTTATTTAGGAAGACTTGAGAGTATTGAGTGCTAGGCTGATGCGGATGATCGCACCAGCACTCTTACCATCATTTAATTTTTAAGGTTGAGGATATTAAGTAATAGGCTGATGCAGACGATCGCACGAGTACCCATATCATTATTTAAATTTCTAGAAAGACTTAGGAGAATTGAATGTTTTAGGCTGATGCGGACGATCGCACGAGCACTCATACCATTATTTAATTTTTAGATGGAAGATATTAAGTACTAGGCTGATGCGAACGATCGCACGAGTACTTATACCCTTTTTGAAATACGCGAAAACCATAATTAAAATTTTTTAATTTTTTATATTTTATAAATTTTTTATTTTTAGGTAATCTTTATCATATAAAAATAATAAAAGAAGAATTTTAAACACTAAAAACTATTAAATCTATTTTTTTGTAGTTTTTTTTAATTTTTATCCTTTTTATATTTTATGAACAAATAATAGTTACATAAGTATAGAAAATAAGTATAAAAAATAAATGAATGTGAAAACATACTAATATAATAGTAAAATAAACTGTGCAAGAAAAGTGTACGTGTGACAAATAATTACGGTGAGAGAAAAAAGAAAAAAAAATCAAAGCAAAAACAATCACAAAAATACATATACGGTTGCATAAAGTAAAATAAAAACATAAAAAAACAAATCTAATAAAACCAAAGATATATAGATTAGAACCGATATTGAGGAAAAGCTTGGCCCAGGTCCAATTTCTTTTAAAGCAGAAACCCTGGTTTCTTTTTCTCTCTTCATTTGTAGAAATCTTCTTCTTCTCTCATGAGTCAGAGGCATCCTCTTCCTCAGCCTTCATACCGTCACACCAAATCACTAGCCTCCGTGAACAAAGTGTAGGCCATCCTCAGATCCATACACCTGCATAAATAAAATAAAAAGAACCCCAAAAACAAATGCTAACAATTAGGACGGACCAGACAGTGAGCCATTAGCGTTCAAACCTTATGTCAGCCTGCTTCTTCTCCTCGCACAGATTGTTCACGTTGCCAACCAGCCCCAAAACGAAACACTTGCACGTCTCTTCATCTTCGCAGCTGCGTGGGCAGAGCCTAGGAAAATGAGTGAGCTTTTCTCTGTTCTTCGGGTGTTGAACAAGATAGAGAGGGAGAATAAAAGATGAATTGTTGTTCAGGTGTTGAACAAGATAGGGGGAGAATGGAAAATAAATGGATGATGAAGAAGGTGTTTCTCTGTGCCAGTGGAAATGGATGTCATGAAGACAAAGAGGAATCAATTTGTGTGCGAGAGATGACTATCGAATGTTCTTCCCTCTCTGTATGAAAATGGTTTTGGGGTTCTTGATAGTTGGAAGATGAAGTTGAAGTTGGGTGGGAGAATGAGATTCTGTGATGTGCGTGCTGGAGGAATAGTTTCTGTTGAGCGAATCCAGAGAGGAATTGAGAGTTGTGTGTGTGCCCATGATGGCGAGTAGGAGTTGCAGCAGGGGATGGATGATGATGGGTGTTGGAGGCAATGGAGAATGAGGGAATGAGGATGAAGGTTGGGGGAACGGTCGTTTTTCTTTTAGCACTGAGGCGTGGTGTCGGTGATGTTATTGGGGTGGTTTCGGATGAGAGGAGCAAACGGGAGCGTGTGTCAGTGTGCGTGGTGCTGCCTCTGCCCCGCTCTGTAATCCTTACCTGCAGAAACCGTTTTCTGCTCCCTCCCGTCCAACACACGCGTTGTCCTTTTCTCCACCAAACCTTTTCTTTCTTTTTTTTTTACTGAAGACAAAAATGAGACCTTCCAAACCTTTTCCTTTTCGTTTTTTTTAAAAACTATGATATTAATTATATTAGAACAAAACTAAAAATAAAAATAAAAAATAAAAACAAAGTTTAAAAATGAAAATTATGAAAGGAGAAGTAAAATAAAATAAAAATAGAATACTAAAAAGAAAATAAGAATAAAATAAAATAAAAGAAAAGAAATGAAAATGACAATGTAAATGAAAATGAGTAAATAATAGAATATAAGACAATAGAATACGATAAAGCCAAAAACCAATCCGGACGAAATTTGGTATTGACAGCTGCCCATCTTTACTTAGATTTTACTAGATAATATGACAAACAACGTTTTTATATTATCAGAGTAAAAGATAAGTAAAGATATAAATACTAATTTCGTCTGAATTTCAAAGGGAATGAGAGAGAATAACAACCAATTCAAGCATATAATGGCCGAATTCAGGAAGGAGATTACAACGTAACAAAAAAACTTGGCCAATGCCCAAAGAGAGGCGATTCACCAAACAAAAACTGGGATTCAACCACTGCCAAGCAGAGGGCCGTTTAAAAAACTAAAACCTGGACTTGACCATTGCCTTGCAGAGGGCCAATATCGCAGAAGAAAACTTAAATTCGACCATTGCCAAGCAGAGGGCCGTTAGAAAAACTAAAATCTGGACGTGACCATTGCCTTGCAGAGGGCCAATATCGCAGAACAACAACCTGGATTTGACCATTGCCTTGCAGAGGGCCAATATCGCAGAAGAAACTTAAATTCGACCATTGCCAAGCAGAGGTTCGTTAGAAAAACTAAAATCTGGACTTGACCATTGCCTTGCAGAGGGCCAATATCGCAGAAGAAAACTTAAATTCGACCATTGCCAAGTAGAGGGCCGTTAGAAAAACAAAAATCTAGACTTGACCATTGCCTTGCAGAGGGCCAATATCGTAGAACAACAACCTGGATTTGACCATTGCCGAGCAGATGGTTGATATCGCAAAACAACAAACCGAAATTTGACCATTGCCTTGCAGAGGGCCAATATCGAAGAAGAAAACTGAGGGTGCCAGATAAAACTAGGCTTAGGGTGCCAGGCAAAACTGGGCTTTGGGGCCAGTATGGAAACTGGGCTTTGGGGGCCAGTGTGAAAACTGGGCTTTGGGGCCAGTATGAAAACTGGGCTTTGGGACCAATGTGAAAATTGGGCTTTGTGGGCCAGTGGAAACTAGGCTTTCAAATTTTGAAATTCTAGTTTTGTGAAAAGTTTTTTTTTTTTGTAATTTTTTTGAGAAATTTGATATTTGAAAGGCATCAGTGACCATTCCCAAAGAGAAGGTCCTGATATGAGGATAGGAGAAACAAGGTGTAAAGACCATGGTAGAATGTTGAAACTCAAACTTAAAAGCGGTGAATAGGGTGTAGATGTGGGTGTCAAAACACCAAATGAGAGAAAAAAACATGATCAACAAGAAACAACATGACTTGAAGAGAAGACCATAATGTTATTCTTTTTGTATTTTTGAAGAAGGATTCGACAACCATTCATATGAATGAAGAGGGTTTCGATCTGAAAGAATTTCTTTTGATGGATGGATGCACACATATGGAAAACATTTGCTTTGTTTTCTGTTTTTTTTTACTTGAGTCATTCATCTTACTTGCAATTATCATCAAACTGATCTTTATTTTCAATGTTTTGTGAAAGTGAGAAATGTCATACATTCGAGGTCTAATGTTTGGTATGATTACCTTTTAACTTTTTCTTTCGTGACATCAATGCACACATGCTTGAATTTACTGGCAAGTGAAGAATAAGAGCTGTTTAGGATGGTTTGGAGAAGTCTGGGACAACCACATAAGCACATCATTCCTTATAAATTTCTTAAAGGAAACGAGACACCCAAAAGCTGCCCCAGTTTGGGGTTAGGGAAAATGAGCATTGGGTTTGGATCCATGATAGTTCAGGTGAAAAATTCAGGTGAGACCCGCACAGCTGTTCCAGTCTTGGGATTATGGGTCAATGAGTTGCAAGGCGAAGAATTCGTGTGAGATTCACAAATCTGCCCCAGTTTTTTTCTTTATTTATCGTGGTATAGGTTGATGGAAAACTCAGTATGAGACTCACAAAGTTGCCCTAGTTTTTGGCACGGGGTTATGTTTGGAAGAGGTAGTGGGCATGAAAAGGATTGGTTAAAAGGATGACCCCAATTGGTTTGATTTTCTTTTGTATGCTGTTGGCTGGTTGGCAAAGAGATCCCTTCTTCCTGAGACATTACTTTTTCTTTTTTTTTTCTTTTTTTAATTTTTTTTTTGTTTTTTTTTTGTTTTTTTTTGACACATTGCAAGTCATTTCGTCTTATCGCAAAATTAAGCTTTATGAAAATTTGAGCAATCATTATTCAATCTGCGTGGACTTTATTAGGCTTGTAATGTGGTTAGGGCTTAGAAGGTATCGAAAGAAATGGTTAAAGGCCCAAATGAATGCTTGTCGGTTATTTTTTGAAACAAAGGTTGTCATTTGGCATTGTGTCAACTATTTGACCTTTTGAGCACTTTTTTTTTCTTGAACTCCATTTTTTCATTTTTTCATCATCACTTTGTGATTTTTTGTTCTTTTTGTTTTTCCTTTGTTCACTCTTCTTGATGAAATTTCTTCGTTTGATCATTGAGTGCTCTTCATTTGCATCATGTGTTGACTTCTACCTGGTGACAACCCTTGCTTGGGGATAATTTGAAAAGGAATTTATTTTTGGCTCAAACGGGGTAACAATGGTTATAGTTTTTGCTCTCTTTTTTGTTTTTTTTTTTGGATAAAGAAAGGAGGCCACACATCATTTTGAAATTTGAATGCCTTATTTTCAAAAGATTAACTCTACGATTAAATGACCTCAACGTGAGTTGTTTTTTTTCTTTTCTTTTTTTTTCTTTTTTTTACCGTCATTTCGGATTTTCAATCTAGTGGATGTATTCGCTTTTTGAAAGTTCTTTTCTTTGTCTCAATGAATTTAGGGATCACCTAACTAGCACAAGCGAGAGTAATTTTGGTTCGGCCAATCTGCCCCAGTGTAAAGGTTTGTTACTGAGGACAGTGATAATGTTTGTTGGGGAAAATGCCTTTATTTTAGAGAAAGTGAAGGGTGAAGGCTTTCAAGCAACACGTGCACAAACATCTTGAAAGAAAACATCAAATTGTTATTTTTAAACATTTGACCTCAGAAAAACTTGACATCCCAATTTTCTTTTTGATTATTCATCATTTTTCCTTTTTCTATTTTCAAAAAACAAGAGTTTGACGATTCACAAGAAAGACAAGTGACTCAAGATTGATTTCGTCTTATTTCTTTCTTTTTTTTCTCCTTTTTTTTTACCCTTTTAGGACTCAATTTCCAGTAGTACTTGGAGAAACTCCATAGTGAACGTTCACATTGAAAGTCATGGATGAAGACGTGATACCGATGAGCATACTTCTCTATAGCAAGACACTTCACAACATCAAATTCATTTGTTTAATGACTTATGCTTTCTTATGTGGTCTTAAAGCCCACTTCATTTCTTCATGGCATTTGTGGAGGCATTCTCAAGCCTTGCCTCAGTGTTGGGTTGACTTTCTTCACACTTTAATCATCTTGAATGAATCAAAGTTTGCCTTTGTGCTTGAACCACCAGCACTTTTGGTGGAATGACCGATAGCCACTCCATGGTAATCACCTTTTGTGTATGATGTATCACGAGTCTTGAGGTATTGAGGCTTTAAAGACTTCATGTAACAAGTAGAGACCAAGCCTTTTATGTAGGAGACTTGGAAGAAACGTTGCATAAGTCAGAAGGTTAGGAGTGAAACTCATATGCCTTTCGTCTTGATCAATATTTTTTGATTGGCGGCTTGGTAGGAAATTGAGTTTGGGTCTAGTCTCCAATTTTCCTCAGAACGGTTTCAAAGGGTAGGCCAACGGTATTTGAGCGATGGGATGTGATTGAGCTCTTTCTTCTCTCCTTATCCCAAGCTTAAACCAGACTTGTTCACATTTACTACCATGGTAGGACCTTGAGCGATCTTTTCAGTCTTCACACAAATTTTAATTCTTTATCTGATTATCACCAAGTTTGTAAAGTTTAGGGAAACACTGCTCACCATGGTCTCACAGAAGGGTGATTACAGAGTATTGAGGAATATGGGAACCATTTCCCTGTCACTCTCATGAAACTTCATTTGAGCAACAGTCTCTTTCCACCTTTGGCATATTCTTTGAACAATTTGGACTCCTTCATTAAGGTCTGCAGTTGTAATCTATCAAGTGCCCCATCCCTGATATATTTGTACTGCCTCAAGAAAGCATCCACCAAATCCTCCCAACACGGGATGCACGACTATTCAAGGTGAGTGCCCCAGTTTGGTGTCATGCCAGCCAATCTACCTTAGAAGAAATGAATTAGCAACGTTTCATCACATGCGTGAACAATTTTCTTCACATACGTCATGAGATGGCTCTGAAGACAAGTGGTCCCTCCAGGTAATTTAAACTTTAGGAGGTATCACCACCTCTGAGACTAAGCATAGCCCTTCGACATTTTCAAAGTTAAGGCGTCCTCCAACTTCTATGACTCTTGCCCTTTTCCAACATCTCCAATTTACGTCTGCCAGCCTCAACATCCATTGGCGTAACGACATGAGGAGAAGATTTCAACTTAGGTTGCTTTGTCATTGTCTTGCTCACTACAATGGGCTGAATCATTTCTGTAGGGACCATGAAAGTGGTTGCCCTAAGCTTGTTGCCTCTTTCACTGTATTATTTTGGCCTTTTGCATGCAAAGTTGTCCCAAGTCCACTCCCAAGGGTGTAATGTAATTCTAGGGGAGACCATAAGGAGGGAAAGTTTGTGCTCCTAGAACTCTTTGTTGCGCTCGTGATGCGCGCGCATCTACAAGGCTTTGTAAGACATTTAGAAGCTCTAGGATTCAGCTCATTTGTTCTTTCAATCGTTGGATATCAACTTTCATCCCTTCTTGAACTTCTCCTTGGTTCTCCAAGATTCTGTAACTGGCTCAAGTCCTTTAGGGTATCTTGGTTGTTTAGCCGTATTTTTAAGTTTTTTTTAATTAGATGAAACAAATTAAGAAAAAGAAAATAAAAATGAAAAGAAAAAGAAAAGACAATGTAGTTCAAATACTTTAGTCAAAAATTATAAAGCTGTGGAAACATTGCCCCGGTATAGTTTGGAAATTAACACGAAATAGAGTCAACAGGGTGGTTCATACAATGAAACATCCACCACATCCAGAAGTTCACAAAATGTGAAGCATAGAGAGTCTTGGTCAACCATCTCGGGCCTTATCCATCACATTCTTTATTTCTTTAGTCAGCTCTTGCAGCAATTGAGGAAAGTTTCAATCCCCTCAGGCGGGTTAAAGATTGACACTACATACTCAAGATCAGTTAATAACTTCGGAACACCTTCAATGGCTTCATTGGCGAGGGAAGCTAGATGTGATAGACTTATCATCTAATTCGCCCTTGATCAACAATATGCCCCTTCAACTGAATTACCAATTCTTGATGTCTCTTTTTTCTTAGCTCGATGACATTTCTTCTCTAGTTTTGCCACTGCTGCTTTCACATTGTTCATCACTGTGAAATTTCTTTTCACACTTTGGGTCAGGGGAGATTAACTCGAATGGCAACTGGATTGTCTTAACTCTTTCTACGATCCATTGGCTAAATGAATCTTTCATTAACAGTCCATGATCTTGGGCCTCTTTCGCAGTGAAGAACATTGCCCCAAGCGTCCCTAACTTGATGAAGCATTTCAGCAAAGGTTCATTCCTCATAAGATCTGCAATGTGGCAAGAGATGCAGGCGTTGGCAATCCTCTCACAGGATACCCAAATTGTTTTTGTGTTGACACACGGATGTAATTAATACACAATATTGGATACCCATGAGGGGGCATCAGGATAACTCCTGCAATGGTGTATGATACACGATCTTTGCTCCCAAGAAAACACGTCATTTAAACTTTTCCTCCTCTAAGCCTACACAGAGTTGCGCTCATACATTTCCCTTTTTCATCTTTGGTTTACACTACAATAGCTCACCCAAGGGACAGGTAGCATTCAATGTGTCTTACTCATGCGAGAGATCTTCTTTCTGCATCGCTCATAACCTTGACTAAGGGTCTTGGAAACTTCAGTTAGGACAATACTGACTAGATTCTTTAGAGCGAACTTTGTATCCCACAAATGCATTCATGACGACGTAGCCGACAAAATCCATGATATTAGAAAAGAATATGACACCATAGAGGATAAGAGATAGTACACTCGTAGTTGTTTCCCACCTTTCCTCCTTAGTCGAACGATACATGTACCACTCTAAGTAACCCCGAGGAAGGCTCCTCGCTTTACCCTTAAGCATGAACTCTCTCTCTCCAACTTCACATGGTGTACTTTTATAATTCTCATTAGCTGCAAGACATGGGTAAACTGCCCAAGGTAAATTGTATGGAGCTTTGCCCTCGAGAAGTAATTCTAAGATTTGCTCAAATTCTTCCATCATAGGCACCAATTGGAAATCCCAGAAAGTGAAACATCTAAGTGGTGGTTCATAGTACTGGACTAAAACAATAATGGTCAATGTTTGAACATCCACCTTCAACAGGCTCAACAAATTCTCATACTCCTTCCTGAATGCATCCTTTTGGGTTGTCTTCATTTTCTTCAGCAACTCTTTCAGGCCATCCATATTACCCTCCTTTACTTCAATGGCTAACATTTCCTTTAAAATGTCTGAACTTGAACCCCCCTTGACTTCAGATCTCATGTTAATTTCCATTTTATCTTAAAGGCTTAGTCACAAATTTATAATTTCTCGACTAGAATCCACAAAATGTGACAAGACCATAAAAAGCATGAGCTAAAAAAGAAAGAAGGAAAAAAGAAGAAAGAAAAAAAATGTATAAAGAGATATGATGATATGTACAAGGTGCGTGGTTTTGTTAAGTGAAAATGAGGGTTACAAGACTGCACAAATCTCCCTTCGTGCCCTAGAGAAGGTTCAACACTTAAGATTCAAGGTTAAGTATATGCAATCTCACAAGGATAGTTCCCTGAACCTAAAGATCGATGGTCACTAGAGCTATGGCCCCCTTCACAACATCTCCACAACAGTCGAGTAATCAACTAGATGCGGAGACACAAGTGAAGAGAACAAACTCTAGCTGGGGTTCTCACGATAGCCAAACAGGAAGTATGTCCAGAATGGCACCGCTGCACAACCCCTCTAATTCTAAGTTGCACTCGAACCTGAGTATAGGGTCCCACTCATGATATGCATAATGTGTGTGTGTGTGAAGGGAGAATGCAATGCATACCCAAACCCCCACCTGCAAAACAACCAGAAAAATTCCCAGCCAAATATAAACATGGTTTCTACCCTGGGGTTCAACATACAACGATTTTTCAAAGAACAAGCAAAACAACTCACATGAAATTATTATAAATATCAAACATAGATAAAGAAAAAGGAAAGGAAAACATAAAGAAAAACCACATCGAGTTCGTGCATATAATTAAATGGCTTGACTCTCTACAGTCCCCAGTGGAGTCGCCATCTGTCGCAACCGAAATCGCGACGGGACGACGATCCAAAAAAGGAAACGGATTTTGAAAAGAGATTTGGAGTCGCCACCATAGTTTATTATGGAAAACTACGGAAAAACCATAATATGATAAGACACAATCCACGAAAACCAGATTCTGGGTTCAGGAGTCGGTTACGTGTAGTGAAGGCGTTAGCACCCTACAACGCCTACCCTAAGGCAGTACCTTTAACTAAATGCGCGAATATGATGTGGTTTTCAAAATCTTTAACTATCCCCTAAAATAAAATTCTAAATAAACAAAATATATTTTTTTGTTTTTTGGGCCCGACAAGGATTGACCTTGCTCCTACGTATTCTCACTCAAAATGAGAAATCAGGGTTACGTAGTTCTTTTGGAAACTGCTTGAAAAGTTTGTTTTAGAAATTATTTAGAAAATTTGTTTGGAAAATGATTAAGGATAAATTTGGACTTTTGGGGAAGTGAACCTGACAAGGACTAGCCTTGCTCCTACGTATCTCCACTCTTGATGGAGAATCAAGGATCACGTAGTTCTGGCTAAAAGAATATTTGTTTGGTTGAAAGTGTTGATGTTTTTGGCTTTTGAAGATTTTATATCTTTTTTTTTATATATTTTTGAGAAAAAGAAGGTAATGAGTACTAGGCCGACGCGGACGGTCACACGAGTACTCATACCTTTAGAATGATATTTAAATATTTTTAATTATTTTTTTAAAAGAGAAATAACGATATTAAGCACTAGGGCAATGCGAACGATCACACGAGCACTCATACCGTTATCTACTTATTTAGGAAGACTTGAGAGTATTGAGTGCTAGGCTGATGCGGACGATCGCACGAGCACTCATACCATCATTTAATTTTTAAGGTTGAGGATATTAAGTAATAGGCTGATGCGGACGATCGCACGAATACTCATATCATTATTTAAATTTCTAGAAAGACTTAGGAGAATTGAATGCTAGGCCGATGCGGACGATCGCACGAGCACTCATACCATTATTTAATTTTTAGATGGAAGATATTAAGTACTAGGCTGATGCGAACGATCGCACGAGTACTTATACTCTTTTTGAAATACGCGAAAACCATAATTAAAATTTTTTAATTTTTTATATTTTATAAATTTTTTATTTTTAGGTAATCTTTATCATATAAAAATAATTGCTTAAAATGAAATAAGAGCTTATTTAGTTATTAAATAAAAGAAGAATTTTAAACACTAAAAACTATTAAATCTATTTTTTTATAGTTTTTTTTAATTTTTATCCTTTTTATATTTTATGAACAAATAATAGTTACATAAGTATAGAAAATAAGTATAAAAAATAAATGAATGTGAAAACATACTAATATAATAGTAAAATAAACTGTGCAAGAAAAGTGTACGTGTGACAAATAATTACGGTGAGAGAAAAAAGAAAAAAAATCAAAGCAAAAACAATCACAAAAATACATATACGGTTGCATAAAGTAAAATAAAAACATAAAAAAACAAATCTAATAAAACCAAAGATATATAGATTAGAACCGATATTGAGGAAAAGCTTGGCCCAGGTCCAATTTCTTTTAAAGCAGAAACCTTGGTTTCTTTTTCTCTCTTCATTTGTAGAAATCTTCTTCTTCTCTCATGAGTCAGAGGCATCCTCTTCCTCAGCCTTCATACCGTCACACCAAATCACTAGCCTCCGTGAACAAAGTGTAGGCCATCCTCAGATCCATACACCTGCATAAATAAAATAAAAAGAACCCCAAAAACAAATGCTAACAATTAGGACGGACCAGACAGTGAGCCATTAGCGTTCAAACCTTATGTCAGCCTGCTTCTTCTCCTCGCACAGATTGTTCACGTTGCCAACCAGCCCCAAAACGAAACACTTGCACGTCTCTTCATCTTTGCAGCTGCGTGGGAAGAGCCTAGGAAAATGAGTGAGCTTTTCTCTGTTCTTCGGGTGTTGAACAAGATAGAGAGGGAGAATAAAAGATGAATTGTTGTTCAGGTGTTGAACAAGATAGGGGGAGAATGGAAAATAAATGGATGATGAAGAAGGTGTTTCTCTGTGCCAGTGGAAATGGATGTCATGAAGACAAAGAGGAATCAATTTGTGTGCGAGAGATGACTATCGAATGTTCTTCCCTCTCTGTATGAAAATGGTTTTGGGGTTCTTGATAGTTGGAAGATGAAGTTGAAGTTGGGTGGGAGAATGAGATTTTGTGATGTGTGTGCTGGAGGAATAGTTTCTGTTGAGCGAATCCAGAGAGGAATTGAGAGTTGTGTGTGTGCCCGTGATGGCGAGTGGGAGTTGCAGCAGGGGATGGATGATGATGGGTGTTGGAGGCAATGGAGAATGAAGGAATGAGGATGAAGGTTGGGGAACGGTCGTTTTTCTTTTAGCACTGAGGCGTGGTGTCGGTGATGTTATTGGGGTGGTTTCGGATGAGAGGAGCAAACGGGAGCGTGTGTCAGTGTGTGTGGTGCTGCCTCTGCCCCGCTCTGTAATCCTTACCTGCAGAAACCGTTTTCTGCTCCCTCCCGTCCAACACACGCGTTGTCCTTTTCTCCACCAAACCTTTTCTTTCTTTTTTTTTTACTGAAGACAAAAATGAGACCTTCCAAACCTTTTTCTTTTCATTTTTTTTTAAAAACTATGATATTAATTATATTAGAACAAAACTAAAAATAAAAATAAAAAATAAAAACAAAGTTTAAAAATGAAAATTATGAAAGGAGAAGTAAAATAAAATAAAAATAGAATACTAAAAAGAAAATAAGAATAAAATAAAAGAAAAGAAATGAAAATGACAATGTAAATGAAAATGAGTAAATAATAGAATATAAGACAATAGAATATGATAAAGCCAAAAACCAATCCGGACGAAATTTGGTATTGACAGACACATATGGGAAAATCTAGAACTGGGGAAATTCTCCCAAAAGCAATATTACCTAGACATAGGGATAGGAGGGTTGGTTGCCTTTAAGCTTCTGTGCGAATGTAATGCATAATTAATTGTTGGGGATACAAGACATTGTGATCTAGTAATTAAGAGTAGGCTTTCTTCACCGAGACATCGAGTTTAAGGTAAATTAGAAAGTGACATTAACATTAATGAAGAAGATGAATTCTTATATGCATGAGAGTGATTAGGTGAAATCTAAACCCCAACAACATATTCATCTCATATTTTCAATATCATCCATTCACCTTTGTGTTTAGCCTCAGTTGATTAAATTTGCATTCATGTTTACTTTTATTGCATTTGCATTCAAAAACCCCAAAAATTGTTCTTAAGTCTTAATTGGTTAAGCGATTACATAACTCTTTCGTGTCGTGAGTCTCTTGGGAAACGATACTTGATCTTACCATTTATTATTACTTGATACGATTCGATTCACTTGTCGAAGTGTTAACACCTGTGCAATTTCTCTCTTCCTTACTCTTTAATTTGTTTAAATTGTTTTAAGGAATTTTTATATTTACTTGAGAAAATTATTAAAATAACAATTTGAGATAAAAAATCAATTCACCTCCCTCTTGGTTTGTTGAACGCGTTAACCATTCCATTGCGCTGCTCTGACAATTGGCATCAGAGCTTGTTTTGATAGTTATTCAAATTTATTTTTTCAAAAGTGTCTGGGCAACATCAAACCTTTGTTGAGGGTGCCTCTATCAATAGACCTCCATTGTTTACTTGAGAAAACTATGCCTTTTGGAAAGTGAAAATGCAAATTTTCATGGAATCTATTGATAGTGAGATTTGGGAAATTGTCACAAATGGTCCTTTTGTTCATATTGTATTTATTAACAATTTGCAGGAATCCAAACCGCGAAAACAATGGAATGCTGATGATAGAAGAAGATCCCAACAGGATGTAAGGGCTCGTAACATAACATCATCTACTTTAACTGTTGATAAATTTGATAGGATCTCAACCATGAAGGAATTGATGATGTTAGAAGAGCCAGAAGAAATACTCTAGTCCAAGAGTATGAGATGTTCTGAATGAAGCAGGGAGAAACAATTATATATGTCTAAAAATGCTTCACTCACATAGTGAATCATCTCATTGGGTTAGGTAAGTCCTTTGATAATGATGAATTAAATATAAAAGTTCTTAAATCTTTGGACAGGTCTTGACAACCAAAGGTGACTGCAATCAGTGAGTCACAAAATCTCAACACCATGTCAATGGCTGTATTGTTTGGTAAGGTGAGAGAACATGAACTGGATCTCAAGATATTAAACGAGGATGAAGAGAAAGGAAAGAAAAAGACTATGGCGTTCAAATCTGACATTGATAAAAGCAAATATCTCAATGAAGAAGATGACTCTGAAGAAGATGAAGAAAATATGGATCTCTTTATTAAGAAATTTAACAAGTTCATGAAGTCCAAGGGAAAAAGAAGATTTAAAAATGGAAAGAAGGAAAACAAGGAATCATCATCAAACTATCGTTGCTACGATTGCGGAGAGAAAGGAAACATGAAGGCAGATTGTCCAAATCCAAAGAAGGGTGAAGAAAGAGGCCATAAGAAATTCTTTAAGAAAAAGAAGGAATATATTGTTTGGGAGGAAGACAATGATTCTACAACAAGCTCAAACGACTCTGATTAGCAAGCCAACATATGTCGGATGGTTGATGATGACATCTCTAAAAGTCAAGTAAGTATCTCTAGCGATTCTTAAAATTCAGATTATAGTGAAAGGGAATTACTTGATACGTATAAAGAATTATTATGTGAATCAGAGAAACTAAATAATGCTCATAAAAAATTAAAGAAGAATTTTAAAGAATTAAAATCAAATCATGAAAAAGTTCTTGAAGAAAATAAAGAATTGAAAAGCAAGATTTTATATTATGAAAAAGGAAAATATACCAAATTGAAGAATGTATTTCTTGTTTAAATAAAAAGAAGCCTCTTGATAAAACAACAAATGTTGAAAGTAGTAATAATTCAAAAATTAAAAAGGTTGTAAAATATGTTCCTAAAAATAATTATAATTACTACAATTATAATTATGGTAATAAAATTAAAAGTGTTCCTAAATATAATTATAATTATCATGATTATAATTATAATTATAAAAATAAAATCAAGTATGTTTCTCGTTATAATCAAAATTATTATTATGATTATAATTATAAAAATAGAAATTATAGGAACCGAAATGTTGTTACTTGTTTTTATTGCATGAAAAATGGTCATACATCAAATAAATGTAGAATAAAACATTATGATGTTCCAAATGGAATATATGCATGGATTCCTATTATAAAATAACCTGTCTCTAACTTTAAAGGACCCAAATAAGTATTTTTGGGTACCAAAATATTATTTTTCTATTTTGCAAGTTATTTCAAATTGAAGGAAGAAGTTTTTAGGTGTGCACCAAAACTTGGTAAAGTATGGTTTGTCAAATTAAGGGGGAGTTTTTAACTTGAAAAGAAAATTTTGATAATTGTTTTGAACCTACTTCTCTTTCTTTCTTAAGGTATCAAATGCATTTTAATTTTGTTTAAGTTACTCAATAAAGAGGATTATTTCCTTAATCAGTTAAATCTGGTACATATTGAAAATTGTTTTCATGTTAAGTCTTAACTGTCATAATGGTCATATGTTAAATTGTTTTGACTTACAATAAATGAATAATCAATTACATTAATTGCTTAATCAGTTAAATCTATTTTAATGTAAATATGGCATACGACTGTTAAATACTTAACCGATTACATTAATTTGGTAATCGATTAAAATGTGTTAGGATTTTAAAAATCCTATAAATATTTGTTTTGCGCGCTGTTTCAATACACCGAACAGAATATATTCAATTTCATAACTAACATTTGATTGAGTTTTGATTACAGAAAGCGTCCAAGAACCATCTTGAAGAATCGAGGATCAAATATGGGTTAATACATCAAGATTCTGTCAATAACTGTGCTCAAAGGTTTTTGATCATATCTGCACTATTGGAGTGTTTGCTATGAAGATCAAGTTTATCTTTTTCAATTTGTAGATTGAGTTTCTGTGCGTTTGTGCCAGAGGAGAGAACTGTGTTTGTTCTCATTGAGAGTTGGGATTGCTCTCAAGGTTTTCTTAGAGTTAGGATTGCTTTAAGGTGACAGAAAGTTGAGATTGCTTTCTAGGTTGTGAGAGTGTGAGGGTGTTCACCTCTTGTTTGCTATAAGTGATTTAGAGTAGGGAAGGAGAGCGCATTGTGAGGTAGTCTCTGTATTCTTGCTTGTAAACTCAATCATTATAGTGGTTCCCTTCAACTAAGGTTGTTAAAAAAGACAGGATGTAAGCTTGGCTGAACCATAATAAAAATTTGTGTTGGTTTTTCTATCCCTTAACTCTTTTACTGCATTATTCTCTTTATTGTCTTGTGTGTTAAAGAATATTCTGAAGATTTTCCAAAAGATAGTAAAAGAAAGTATTTTCAATTAAAACCAATTCACCCCCCATGGGTAAGAGAAATAAGGCCAAACTATTCTTACACCGCCGATTACATGAAACGCAAGGAATCTCTAGACGAACCTATGAAATACCAAATTGAAAGTGGACAGAGAGCTTAGAACTCTAGATGAACCAAGAATGACTTAGGAGAAGCATGATTACACATGCAGGAAAAATGAGTAAAAACTTACTTGCTCTATGACAAAAATTGATCGACTAGAATTATAGTCCTTGATGTCGTGATCAATTATACATCTCCTGATCATCAAATAGATGACTCATGAGTAAAAACTCTTACAGAGAAGGTAGAGAACTCTAGAAAAGTGATTTCTAGAGAGATGATACGTTTTAAAATAATGAAACTCGCAAATATTTTATGGTGATAGTTGTTAATTTTTATTGTTTTCGATAAGCTTTCTATATTTTTTTGTTCATAATTTAAAATTACAATTTACAGAAGGTTCACTGTTTCCTCATTCATTCATAATTTAAAATTACAATTTTTAGACATTCATTCATACCCATTTTATTTGTGGATTGGTGGGAACTAGACTAACAAAGAATATTTTCCTCTAACTTTGGTCATATATGCAAGGTTGAAGGGTGAATAATAACCTTTTCAATAAGTTGCAATGGTTGACAATTGTTTACGTTAAGTGAGTGATGATGTTAGACATACAGTCATATACACTTGGAGTTCTAAATTAATTTATATTTAATATAAAAAAGTCAATCTAAAAGTTAATACATACTTTTACAAAGTTGAATTTGAGGTTTGGATAATTAAAAATAGTATAGCATTTGTCAACGATGATATAAATGTAGTTGTCATGCCATCATGCAATGATCATCATGCTGTTACCGATCAACAATGTTTCAAACTAAGACATTGTTAGCTTTTACTGACATTTTCACACTAAATGTTTATATATATATATATATATATATATATATATATATATATATATATATATATATATATATATATATATATATATATATATATATATATATATATATATATATATATATATATATATATATATATATATATATATATATATATATATATATATATATATATATATATATATATATATATATATATATTTAAAACTACATTTCTACGAAATTGTTTTGTTAATACTATCTTATTAATATAAAATTATGTTAGTCAAACCCATTTAATATGTTGGTAAAATAAATGTATAAATTGAACAATCACATATATGTAATTTTATAATCAGTATTTGTTTTGTTTTGTTTTGAAGAGTCGTCAAAATAAACTTAATTAATGAAATATTAAATAATTTTTAAATTATATAAAAAATTATATGCTTAATCTACTGATTAGAACAACTTCAAATTAGTTGTTCAAGAAATGAAATAAATTGTTCAAAATGTAATAAGTTAAACAATAATTACTTCGTGTATATATATACATATGAACTTAAAGTGAATCAAAGGGAAGAGATACTATGAAAGGAGATATTGCGTGAGTCGAGCCAAAAATAGTCTTGTACTAACGAGTATGATATTAATTTGTAAAATTCATATTTAGAATCAGGATAAACAATATATTTAGAATGTAAAATTCGTGGTACTCAAAAACACCGTTTTAAGAAAATATTTTAAATGTAATAAAAGAACAAAATTTAGTTAAAGTTGTCATTTGATGTGCGATGGGACTATTAATTTGTATAAAATTATAGTTGAATTGTTTTAATTAACTCTTTTTTTTTTCAAACAACATAATTAAAATTAGGGTTATTAAGGTAAATTTGTTTTTAGTTCCTCTTTCAAAGTAAGGTACATTTTAGTCATTCCTTCCTTAAGAAAATCTTAATTTTTGTTCTCCAAAACTAACACCGTTAAAAACCAGCTGATATGGCTAACGTCTTGCCACGTGTGTTCACCATTTTCCTTCCTAACTCTTGGAACGTGACACCGATCCACCCTCTACATCATAACGTTTTAACGGTGTTAGTTTTAAAAGACCAAAAATTAAGGTTTCCTTAGGGAGAGGACTAAAATGTATCTTGTTTTGAAAGAGGTACTAAAAACAAATTTATTTGATAGTTTAGGAACTAAAACATATTTAATCCTTCAAATTAAACTCAAATCTAAATAATAGAAAACCGAGGGTTACAAGAGGAATTTCAATTGAAGGTGTTTCTTCAAAAATAAAGTTTCTACCCCATGCTTTCCACGTCGTACGTCTATGATTTGGAGTTTATCTCAATAAATGAGAAAATCATGTTATTTCCATAGTCAAAGGATGTCATCAATAAGACAAAACAAGAGGTGGAGCTTAAAATAAAGACTATTAGTTTAAATTCTCATTTTTTAATAATTTTTCATTTCTTATTTTTTTAAATTCAAAATAATATATTTTTACAGTTTTATCATTAGTTTAGTTGATATGAAGATAGAATAATTAATTGTAATAATAAAGAAAAAATATGATAAAGAAAATTGAGATAAGAAATTTAAAAATATAATAGATAACTCCTTTAAAAAATTGTACTATAAAAAAATAATTAAAAAATATTTATTTAATAAAAGATCTTAAACTATTATTGTAGAAAACATAGAGAATATATTATAGAATTTAAACCAAACTAGAAAATCAAGAAAGAACATGAAAATGACTGCGCAGAAACGTTGTCGGTAAAACGTTGGCGGCTTGTTTTTGGAGAAATGGTTACCAAAGCACGGACTGATACAGAAAGCGACAACTTTCTAGTAATAGTTGTTTAATTTACCTAAAGTCTGGTCTCTATAGTGCTAAAGCCTTTTATACAAGATATTAAAAATAAAGTATATGAACTAAAATCAATTCTAAAATAGGAAATATGATGAAATTATAAGGTATAGATAAGGTGAGAATGTGATAATTCTCCTAAAATCATATTACTTAATCATCAGAAAGATGAAATTGAAATTCACTTTCTAAGTATATGAACTAAGTACACTAAAAGTTAAAAAGTTAAAATTTTCATCAAATTTATTTAATGTAATGATAATGTATTGTTAATGTAAATTTTTTTAGACTATGTTTAAATATTCATATTTGGTTCTAGTTTTCATCAATTTTAATTGATTCTCTAAATTTTTTTATTCTTAATTAGGTTTCAGTGTTTGAGTGTTTGAAAATTTGATGTAATTAAGTATATTCTGTTAGTAATTATCAATTATGTTAAAGATATGTATGTGTTATTTGTATTTCTTTTTCTAATTTATTAATTTTTATATTTTTAACTTTTATCTCATTTAAAAAAATGTCTTCCATATCAATTCTTTTTCAGTACCACACCACATTACACTCTTAATGTGACGTGACATTAATGATATCATGTATAAGTGTCGGTGTCACATGTCTTATATTTATTTTATTTCGTATTTGTTATTTTGATTTAATTAAATTTTAATTTTTTTTAAATAGAACAATTTTATTCTTTTCAAATTAAGACCACATTTAATATTATTAAATGTTATATAAATACTTTTATTAGAATCAAAATTATTATTAAATTCTTTTAAATTAGTTTTAAAACAACTCTAACATTTATAGATAAAAATTATTAAGTGCTATACTGCATATTTTATTCTTATAAAGTTATAAACAATTATTTAGAATATAAATTCAAATAAAAAAACAAGATTAAAGTATGATGTTATAAAATATCAATACAAATAAATTAAAAATTTTAAAACCAAATTTAAACTAAGTTAATATAAAATATGTTTTGATTAAGTTGGGATGAGGATGTCGCCTGTGAAGTTTCTATCTCTGTCGAACGTTCTCTTCGCTTCTTGTTTTGTGTAACTGATCGGTGAAGGAGTGACCTGCATAATACATTCCGACGCTTAAGTCAGATTTTTTCTCTGAGGTCTATGATAGTTTAATTATGAGTCAAAAGTGACTTTACCTCGAAATTAAACCCCTATTTAGAGTTTATAAGGATATTACCAATTAATTTACCTCTTAATGGTCATTAATGTCAACCTTAACCACTCATCAGTAGCCGTTATAATATTAACTGCATATTAACTCTGTTTAACTGTTGCAAAGACGAGACTCTTTTCTACGCTTGGATCACTCATTCCTTTAAAACCAATATGTGATCCTACCCGATCGAAGGGCCATAACCCATAGTAACAAAATATAAATTTAATATTCACATTTAAATAAAATATAAATTTATAAAATTGAATTATAAGTAATTTAATAGATAGTTAATCTGTATACATTTATAGTTCAATACTAGATATCATTACTTCTTTATAACTATGTCAGTAATTCAATATTTGAATACTTTTATTACTTTTTTCTTATAATTAGATATGTTCATTAATAATAAGTTTGACAACAAAATAAAACCATTACGAAAAATTATAGAATAGAAAAGTTAAACATAAATATAATAATTATATTTTAATAATATAATTAGAGTTAATTTTAAAATATTTTCAAAAATATTTAATAAAATGTTAACTTTTGTATAACATTTATATAAAAATTAAATTAAATTTGGAGAAAAAAGTTACTCTATTAAAAAATTAAAATTAAATTAAATCAAAATAACAAATATAATGATTAAATTGAATATAAGACATATGATACTAATATTAAATTGTGACACTACTACGACCACGTTACACTAAGAGTGTCACGTGACACGATAAAATAAAAATTAAAAAATTTAAAAAAGTTAAAAAAAGTTATGAATTGATAGTTGTTGATACAATATTAATATAAAAAATTAATTTAAAAAAAATAAAAATTGAAACCTCATTAAGACTAAAATATAATTGGAAACCAATTTAAAAATGTAACGAAAATTAGAAGGAAATGAATATTTAAACATTTAGACTAGCATAAACTTTACACTTCACTTAATTAACAAGGGTTAAATATGTTTTAGTCCCTCAAGTATCACGCGATTTTTGGGTTTCTCCGTCTTCCAAAAGTTTGTTCATTTTTAATCATCTTCCTTAGGAAACTCGAATTTTTAGTCCTCAAAAAGCAATGACATTAAATTTTCTCTGAGGTGACTAACAATGCCACATTACTTTTCCTTTTTCTGAAATGTGTCAATCCTTCATTCATGCATCTTCACTAGTAGCAAATTGTCTCCCTTTACACCGACCAGACCGGCACCAACATCTCTCGCTCTGTCTCCATCACTGGCGAGTACATCGACCTCCTCTACTACCACGACACCCATCTCATGTGCATATCTGCGCAGGAGGTCATCGCGACCGTCGTTTGCGCCAAACCCTTCCTGTTGATCATCATAATGGGATCTACCTGATCCTCACGGCCGAGGACATCACCATGGAGGACTTATGTTGCGCCATTTGCAGCTTCCACTATTTCACCTTCCCCTCCAAGGTCGGTTACACCCTCCCCTATGCCTGGGTTGGGAACTCCGACAGTCATGTATTTTACATTATTATTTACCTTTTGTAAAAGGGGAAAATATTAATAATAGCTAGGTCATTTAATAAGCTTTAAACCTTTAATAATATTGAGTTTCTAATTAGTTAATGGAAAATCATCACAACCAAACTAATTCTACAATAATAAGTGTGATATTAAGATCACTAGAAAATACAAACATATAATGGTGAAGAAGAACTTTCTATTTCTAACAATTTCTTTGTTCAAACACCTCGCACGCACTTGATCTAGGTGCAGAAGTTCGGTTTCTTTTCTTTTTTGTTGTTGATGAGAAAGATTGAAATTTGGGTATGCAAGTTCTTTGTTGACAATGTGCCAATCAGGGTGTTCAAGAACAACAAGGACTTGGGAGTGAAGTTTCCATTCGACCAACCAATGAAGATATACAACAGTTTGTGGCATGCTGATGACTAGGCAACAAGGGGTGGTTTGGAGAAAATAGATTGCTCGAAAGTTCCTTTCATAGTAGTGTACAAGGGGTTCCACATCGATGGGTGTGAGGCCTTTGTAAAAATGCTAAGTTCTACAACACATAAGGCAAGAGATGGTGGGACCAACCAGAGTTCTGTGACCTTGACGCTTCTCAATGACAAAGACTCAAATGGATGCGTCAGAAATTCACCATCTACAACTACTGCACTGACAGAAAACGCCACCCTCAACTTCCCCCTGAATGCAGAAGAGACCATGACATTTGAATTTTTACACACTTCTGTTACCATTTACTTTTACCACATTGTTATCACTTTCATGTACAATTTTATATCACGTCAAATCTATGCATTGGCACTTTATTTATGAATTGAAACTTGCTTCAAATAAAAAAATAAAAAATAAATATTGTTTTTCTTAAAGAAAAAAGGTTTTGATGTGCATGTTTATCCTTTGAAGTGTAGCCACAGGTTTGTGGTATTATTTATTATTATTATTATTATTATTATTTGTTGGTTCTATTGGTTCTTGGTGATAATAATGACATCCTTGTAGAACCAGTTTACTTTTTTTGTAGAATGTGAGAGGAAGAAACGAGACAGAGGAAGGAAAAGGTATTCGTCGGTGATGAAGACGGAGCGGGAGATGTTAGCGCCGATCTGGTCGGTGAGGAGGGATTTGTCACCAGTTAGAGACGGAGGGAGAGGGGATGACCCGACGATGAAAAAGTTGAAGGATGATGGAGATGAATAAGGGAGGGAGAGAAGCTTCAGCGTGAAGATGTAGGAAGAAAGGATCCACGTTTCAGAAAAAGGAATAGGGATGTAGCACATCGTTAGCCACCTAAAGAAAATTTAACGTCGTTGCTTTTTGAGGACTAAAAATTCGAGTTTCCTAAAAAAGAAGATAAAATAAACAAATCTTTGGAAGATGGACGAAACCCAAAATAACATAATACTTGAGGACTAAAAACATATTTAACCCAATTAACAATTATCATTTATATAACTTTTGAATAATAATATAAAACTATTTTGCGTTCTAACTCAATATGATTGACGTGGAATCTATTTGTTACGTGTTGTTTTTTTCCTTTCCTTTTCTCTTATGAATGTAATTGATTGCCTTACGTAAAGGGGAATTTTTATTTGATGTTATAAAGTCAACTTCCCTGATTATAGTTATCTTAGTGACTGCCAAACAAATTTCACCTTCTTACGTTATGATGTAATGACCTTTCCCAAATAAAAACAAAAAAACTCTCCCTTTCCCCTTTTTATTTAAAAGGGCTAAGCATACGTTTAACTTAGCTTCTACCAAAGTTTGTATGATTAAATTGACAAATATTTTTGTTTTTGTGAGAATTTTTAGTTAACATAGTTGAAGTCACACAGAATAGATATATAAAAAAATTAAAATAAACAAATAGTTATAATTTAGACCTTATCATCTCTTTGCTCTATTGTTTTAAGATTGATGAATTAGATTTAAAGTTGATTAATTATTATAATATAAAAGTCTATCCCAACATAAAATCCCATCCCATTTTGTGACTGTTTTCCTGTCTTGTTAATAAAGTAATAATTAACATCTTCAAAAAGTTGATGAAAAAATTGTTGAGGATCTACACTTTGTACGAACCCTATGCGGCAAGCACGCCGAATGCGACCATTTAGTGCGAGAGAAGAAGTCTCTCGGGAAGCATTCAACAAAATAAAAACTAAAAAAAATGAAACCAAAGAACAAAAAATGACTATAAACACTGTGTGAATCCGTGTCATTGGTCTTCAGAATGTGACCAATTAGCTAAGATCCTATCCTAAAACATGTTCAATAATCTAACTAACGAGCAAGATTGGCTGAACTCCAAATGGAGCTTGCGAAGGTTGCTCCAGCAGAACTTGTTTCCGGGGACGAGTTTTGGTTTCTGATTCTGATGTTCCTCAGATCAGCAACGAACCCTGGTTTCGAAATCTTAACATCTTTCATGTCAACGTTGTTGGTGAACTTCTCCACCACCTCTGACATTCGTGGCCGAAGCTTCGCTGTTTCTTGCACACAAAGTAGCCCCACCTTCAAGAACTTTATGGCCTCCTCCTCGGGAAAATTCTTGTTCAACATGGGATCCACCAGTTTTAACAGATCGTTAGATTGATAAGCTGCCCACGCCTGCAATTGTAATAATCTTCAACTTCAAACTTCAAACTTCAAACTTCAAACACACACCCACCACATTCCATTTTACCAAACCATAACAAACAAAAATCCCATTTTAATTAGTCCCTTTTCCAACGCCACAAAGCTAAAAGCAATTATGGGTTTCTTTGACTTCAATTTCATTTCATACCTTCTCCACTATGAAACGTTCAATGTCTTGATACGCATCCACCACTGCTAGGCCACTCACCATTTGCAGAAGTAACACTCCGAAGCTGTAAACATCGGATTTTCTTGAAACCTGTCCGGAATTCGCATATTCTGGAGCTAGATAACCCCTGTTCATTTATCAGAACAAACCCCTTTAGTCATGGAATCAAAAGGATTCAAATTAATGAATCAAGTCTTTTGTTTCTTAATGTTCTAACTTACAATGTCCCTGCAACACGAGTGCTGATGTAAGAAGCTTCGTCTCTCAGCAATTTTGCCAAACCGAAATCCGAAACCTTTGGGGTGAAATTCTGATCAAGAAGAATATTTTTGGCTTTGATGTCTCTGTGTACGATATGAGGCTTAAGCTCTTCGTGGAGAAAGTCAAGTCCCCGAGCCACTCCTATAGATACTTCCCTCCTTGTTTCCCAGCTGAATCTCATTCTTCTCTCCTCCGAACCTTTCAATCAAAAAGCCACAAAAACAGAACCATTATAACTTCTGCCTCCAACTGCAACCCCTAAATTGGAAACTCAGAAACACATAACAGAAATTAATCATACCTAAGAAAGTTTTGTAGAGGCTGTTGTTCTCCATATAATCATACACCAAATACCTATGAACACCTTCCACGCAACACCCTTTCAAGCTTACAAGATTTTGGTGTTTGATGTTTGCAAGTGTAGCCAATTCCGCCACAAATTCCCTCTCTCCTCGCATGGATTCCACCTCAACCGAAAGCACCTTCACAGCCACAAGAGAACCATCCAGAAGCCTCCCCTTCACAAGTCAAAACCCAAATCAGTCTCTCAGAACATAAACCTTTGGTTAATTTTTTATGAAATCACATTGCATCTCAATGCCCCAATTAAGCAAAGAACAGACTTTTCAAAAGAACGAGATCAGAGAATGTATAATTAACCTTATAGACAGAGCCAAAGCCACCTTCTCCAACCTTCTCCGAGGAATGAAAATTTCGCGTGGCCAATTTTAATTCGCCATAAGTGAACAAGCGGAAGCTCCCATCATTGATCTCTTCCTCTGGGTAGTCTGCAATGAAAGAAAAGACATCAAAGATAATAAACAAAAACCAAAGTTTTCAACTTTACGTTTGTATCAGTTGTGCTGTGTACCGCTTTCGTTTTGTTCTTTGGTGGGTGAAGAGAAGCAAGTGAAAAAAGGAATCTTCATGTCTTGTCTTGGGATAAATGTAACACTCCCTTGATATTGAGGTTTGGGGTTATATATGAAGGTTTTTGGAGGAGAGAAGAAGAAGAGCGTGTGGAGAAAAGGAGAAAGACCATGTTTGGGTAAATCGAGAATACACGGTTCATCTAAGTAATGTAGGCATTCATTATGGCTTTTGACACTTTCTTCTTTTCTTTGTTTCCCCATTTTGGATTTTTTTTTTCTCAGAGGTCTCGTGTGACGACCCATTCTTCTTGCAACTTGGAACTCTCTGAGATTAATGAGTAACCCAACAAATAATTGATTATACTATGAACAATGGAACTTTGGGAATGTGTTTTTCTTATCTCTATTGTGAAGTGACTTTGTTTTCAATCCACTTCCATGCAAAATTAACCCAAAAACATGGTAAATATATTGTGTTTTAAACGTGGTTAATTTAGATATTTTATAAATATATTGACTAACAAATAGGTAAGTAGACTTAATTTAAAACAATTCAACTTAAACGTTTGGTAGAAGAGATATTAAGAAACATATAAGTATCATTATTCAAATCACAATAGAATAGAGATTAAGTCATTTCAACGTAATAACTCTAATTCAGTGAGCAGGTATAGAGCAGTTGATATTTAATAAACAAAAAACAAAAGAGAATTTTTAACGTAAAAGGAATAAATTAAAAAAAATGTGTGTGTAAAAAATTAACATTTTAGAGCAATGTTAAAACGTGATTTCTTTAAAAGAAATTGTCATTAGTTTCAGAAATTTGTACTAAAAGGTACTAAAATAGTATCACGACACAAGTCTAAAAAAGAGAACTAGTTTCTTTCAAACGAGAGAAAACTAATATAATAAAAAGTAAAGTATCACGTTCAAAATAAAGACACTTTCGTTAATCTAATATGAATAGAGCTTTAGGTGTTCTTAATTTATTACAATTTGTAATATTAATTTGAAGGTTAAACCTATCATTCCTTTTCTTTGAAAATCAATATTTTAATTTGGTTCCTTCTACTATAAAATTTGTTAAATTGGTTAAAGTTTTGTCGTTTCTGTCATCGTTATCTCCTACATGATATTAATTTGTTTCATATTCACCCAATTTATAATTCGATCGCTTTGACACATTTTAATTTGGTCCACATGCATCTGACAAATTAAGAGCGCATGATGTCTTTTACAAAACACATACTATATATATATATATATATATAAACATTTACTTAAGGTGATCAAGTTATATGTTTAACTTAATTGACATAATTATTCTTGAGAACATAATATACTTTAAGAGTTTAAAATAAAAATTATGATATTATATAAAAAATATTATTCAATTAAAATTTCATATAATACTTTAAGAATCAATACTTTTAAATTATAGTATTCTTTTGTTTAGTGTGTTTCGATTTCAAGTTCGTGAGATTTTGTTTGTTGTTTCGATTTCAAGTTTGCGAGAGTAATATTTTTAAGGTCAATAATTATATTTTGGTATTGTATGTTTTCAAACTTGAAATTTTATCATGATTTTATTATTAAAATGTGTCTTAGAGGGTTGAAAGAGGAAGGAGTACCTTAAGTCCTAAACGATGTGAGATTATTGGATATTATCATAACATAAGCTTTCCAATCGAGGTCTAAGAGGAATGATGGTTCATCCCAACGAAGGGTTAAGGAAAATCATTTTTGTTTCTCCTAGACTATGCCAATGTTCAATCCTAGGTTCGTCGAGTGACATCGTTAGACTCAATCACCGTATCCAAGGTATTATTCGCTTTGGAGTTTAGAGCTTCATCATAGTTTTGTCTTAAAAAAATGCCTTAAGGGATTGAAGGATGAAGAACTATATAAACTTTCCCTCGACTTCTAAGTGATGTGAGACTATTGAGTGTATCAAAACATAAGCCCCATAGTCGAGGTCTAAGGAGAATGAGGGTTTTATCCTTAAAAGGTTGAAGAGAAAGGGGTATTTAAATTGTTATTAACCTCGACTACTAAGCAATATAGGACTATTGGGTGTACCGAAACAAGCCCTCAGTCAAGGGCTAAGGGAGTTTTTGTTCCCTTAGACGATGCCAATGTCTAGTTCCCAAGTCTGATAAGATAACATTGTTAGGTCAATAGCTACATCCGAGATATTGTCCCCTTTAGAACACAAAGCTCCATCATGGTTTTGTCCTTAAACGACACTTTAAAAATTTGCAAGAGAAATGATTATTTAAACTTACCTTGACCTCGATTCCTAAATAATGTAAGACTATTAGGTGTATAAAAACATTTATAATTATTATTCTTTATATTTCTTTATTTTCTTTTTTTTACCTTTAAAGTTTTATTTATTCTTGAAATTTTTAAAACAAATAGCAATTCAAGAGTTTAATAACACTAAATTTTTTACTATTAATCCTAGATGAATTGTCACCAATATATATATATATATATTTGAATTTAAATATGAAATAATTCTAATTGTTGCAAATTATTATGAGTTGATCTCATGAATTGTCACACTAGGTTAGATAACTATAATTGTTACAAATTATTATGAGATGGTTTCATGTATAAAATACAATAGGTTAGATAAAAGAAAGTTGATTTAGTTAGTACTTTGTTCATTATATTTGCGCCAAATATTTAATTATTTTTTATATGTTTTGTTTTTAATTTAATAATGTTACCTAAAATTGGATAATGTTCACCCTTTCGTTACACTAGCATTGTTGGTGTTGTTTATGGTCTTTTTCCCCTACATTGTTCATCTTCTTGTTCTTCTTCTTTGCCATCCATTGATCTACTTTGTGCATTTCATGTCTCGGTTGTAGTCGTCTTTGTCATGCAATTGTGGTTGCGGGGTGCAAAACCAAAGTAGTTATTCTCATGGTGGTGGTAATAAGGCTTGTTGCATAACCTTTATTTTCAACTCTAGAGATGTATCAATTTTTAGGACAATCAGAACTCTCATAAATGCTAGAAAGAAATTTTGGGATTGTCATAACTACAAAGTTAGATTTATAAAATTTTGGTTTGTTATATTTTATTTTTGTAATTATTTGATAATAACAAATATTGTGTTATACTTTTGTTGAGGAATAAGGTGACAATCCAAATAGGTAGGTTATTACTTCAAATGGTGCTTTGAAGATGTTAATAATAAATCTTATACAATTATTGTGAGACAAAGGAAGAAGATTGCAAATCTAGAGAAAGTTCTCCAAGTTTTGAGAAAATGGGTCCAACTATTAGTAAGAGTGATTATTTTTGTTGGTATGATTAAATCAATTAGGGTTTGTGTGTTGTTAAAACTTTCATGAGGTACAAATGTAGTGAGTGAGTACAACATATAGTTATGTAATTATATGTATGAGGTTTAAAGAATGTAGTGATTGAGTAGATCAATGGGTAATGTAATGATAAAACTACTTTCTTTGCCTCTAACCAAGTTTTGAGTTTCTTTGTGTTTCCACACACCAAAACCACCAAGATGAAAGAGGTGTTTGTTATGATTGTTGAAAACACTAAGTTGATGTAAGGGATCATTTGGGAAGGTTGAAGGTCTTGCTTCATATGGCTTGGATGGAAAACTTGTTATGTTGTGGCTCATTCCTTGACAAATGCTACATTTTTTCTTTTACCAACTTTGTGTTAACTAGGTGTTATCCGTATCTAATTCCCAAGGTTCCTTCCTACTTATTTTTAGGCCTATGAGGTAATCTTTGATGAGCTTGGGCAATACATAAGGTAATATAGGTGTACCCCTCATATGTTCTCCATTTATAAGGTAAATGATTGAGTTATAAATATCTTCATATGTTGTTTTGCTTAATCAGTGAAAAATGTAGTCAAGGTGATTCAAATTTAAAAACTTAATTGCAGAGACTGAATGAGTACATGGGATCCTACTGATCATCCATTCCTACAACTAAATTCCTTTTTGTCTAAGTAGACCACAAACTTATCACCAATGATGTTGACAAGTCTCACCTCAAACAATTTTTCTCCAAACAAAATTGCTACATACATTAGACCCACATATAAGTACATATTCCAAATTCCAAATAAAATCTAAAACAATGGCATTAGTAGTTATGTATCCAAAACCTTGTTTGTTGTGATTCATTTTCTAGTTCATTTGCTATTTTTTGGCAAAAGGAACCTTGAAATAATGTTATCTTTAATGTTTTCTTTTTCCATTTCTTCATGATATAAATTGTTATTTTCTACAACATTATTATTATTATTATTATTGCTATTTTAGCTATTGCATTGACAAACACACTATTAAAAACCTCCCTTATGTTTTTAACAAGTGTGACAAACATAACATTAGATGTAAACTTAGATTTTGACCAAAACCTATGTCAAACACAATAGTACATCAAAACATTTCCCTTAAACAATAACAATGAAATGCACATACGTAGGGGGTATTGCAATGAATCCCTTGCATGTGAATATGTGATTGTTGCTGCCTTCCACATCAAACTTTTGGTATTTATGGTAATTTTTATTTTTTGAAGTTGGAATAAAAGTGACTAACACAAATTTGTTCTACTCCTAGTAATAGTTCTTGTATTGCAAGTAACAATCCCTTTAAAATTCAAAATCATAACAAGTCACCTTCATCATTATTATAACAAAATATGTTCTTCAAACATACCTTTTTTTCTTCAGACATGAATGTGCATGAGCTACACACTACAACACTCCCCAAGTCATTAATTAATAATTTTGCGAAGTAAGACCAAGCATCTTTGCTCTCTACTTCAACTAAAGCATAAGATATTGACAATATTTGATCATCACCATCCCTCTCAACTAAAGTCAATTGACCTCCATAATAGAATTTTAAAAAACAACCATTCAAACCAATTACAAGCCTGCATGAGATAAAACTTTCCTTGCATGATTTCAAACACACAAACCAATGATTGACACTCCATCATTTTCTTTAACATTCACTTTTACTATTGAACCAGGGTTTGTTCTCGTCAACTCATATGCATAATCATAAATTTTCTTGCACTACAGTTGAAATGAATCCTATAAATGTTTAATTGCCATAGCCTTCACGCTATATTCCTCTTAGACTTGGAAATACTAGTGTTTCATTTCTTCATAGCTATATTATTATGTTGGTTTCTCTTGCCCATGTTTACAACTTCCTATTCAACCATTTATAACTTAATAAATGTACTAAAATTTCCTTCTTCATTAGGCTCTACAATCACTAACCCATTTACATCTTCAGAACCAAACTCTCCTTCAAACTCAACCTAATTGTATACCTTAACCTCAATATTAATGTCACCCTAATTCATAATGTTTCCTTTAACCTCATTCTCATTAATCCTTTCATATTAAACTTCACACTCCCCCTCCCCCTCAGCTTGAACTTCTCCTTTAGCCTCACTCTCACCCTCACATTTAACCCCATCCTATTCACATCCCTAACCCCAACCACATTCTCACCCTTAACCTCAAGCTTACACTAAGGCTCAACATAGTACCCTTCCACTCTGTTCAGGTTCATCACTCTCTCAATCTTGTACTAAGAGATTGTCTACTATCTTAGGTGATAACTGTTGAAAAACCGTTATTTTTATACTTAATTTTGATATTAAAAACACTCTTTATGACTTAGAAACTAGCTTGAAATCATGCTTTTGATTAAGTTGTGAGAATAAAAGAGTTGAATGGGTTTTATGCTTGTTTTGACAAGAATTAAGATGAATTGGATGAAGAAGTTGAAGTAGCAAGGAGCTGGAGTCATGAAAGGTTGAAAAAGTGGCACATAGAAGAACCATTGTTTCACGCCTGAGCGCCACCGCTAAGCGCCAGTATGGAAGTGCAACCACTATTTCACGCCTCGGCGCCATCACTAAGTGCAACTCAGTTCTGAAAGCACTGTTTCACGCTTGGGCGCCACCGTTGAGCGCCAGTTTGGTTTTGAAAGCACTATTTCACGCTTGGGCGCCACCGCTGAGGGTCAAAAGAGTGCCGCAGCTACCGCTGAGCGCCCTTTTGGGGTGCTGAGCGTTGACAACGTGGGCTTGGGATATTTTTCTATATTTTTAATGAACTATTTAAGGTTTTGGACGGTCTAGAGTTCATATCTTTGGACAAAAAGAGGCAAAAATACACTCCTTTCACCCCTTGGAGGCGGATTTTGGATGCGGAAGCTCCGATCTTCAACTTTTAGGGTTTTATCTTTTTTCTTTTCATTATTTTCATCTAGTTTCACCATGTCTATGGTGAACTAAACCTCCATTGTTGTTGGGGAAACGATGTAATCCTTTGAAACTCTCATGTATTGAATTGATTCTTATTATAAATGCTTTACTTCATTAATTGTTAGGGTTTTTCCTCTACACTCTATGCATGCCTTGTTTAACTCATTCAATTGCATGATTATTGATTTTGTCACTATGGACACATATGAGAAAATCTAGAACTGGGGAAATTCTCCCAAAAGCAATATTACCTAGACATAAGAATAGGAGGGTTGTTGCCTTTAAGCTTCTGTGCGAATGTAATGCATGATTAAATGCTAGGGATATAAGACATTGTGAATTAGTAATTAGGAGTAGGCTTTCTTCACCAAGACATCGGGTTTAAGGTAAATTAGAAAGTGACATTAACATTAATGAAGAAGATGAATTCATAAATACATGAGAGTGGATAGGATAAGTCGGAAACCCCAACAACATAATCATTCCATATTTTATATCAATCACCTTTGCATCTTTCAATCCAATTGATCAACACTTGCATTCATATTTATTTTCCGCAATATAAACACAATGATTTCGTTTACAAGTCCTAATTAATCAAGAAACCATATGAATGTTTAGGCTGTGAGTCTCTAGGGAAATGATACTTGGTATTACCAATTATTATTACTTGATACGATTCGGTACACTTGCCGAAGTGTTAACATTAGGTTGAGACACAATATGCACCATAAATAAGTGAACTATACCATTTATCCTTGCAATGTTCACTATATTAATTACACCCATACAAGAAAAAAATGTGACTTATCTATACATATTTACAAAGGGGTTTGAATTTGTAGGTAACATGGACATTAATACGAATTTTACCTACGATTTTGTAAAATTGCGTTACAAACGAATTTTTTCGTAAGTAATGTGAAAAAATATTTCCCACTGATTTTTTGTATGTACATTTAGTGCATTAGAGCGGGAACATTTGTGAAGGATAGTATATGTAGGTAATGGTACAAGCACTAGTGCAAAAACAGCGTATAACGTCACGCGTTCAACGTCGAAAATGACCAGTGACATTTTTGTAAATAAATACAATTATTAAACGTTGTTAAGAATTGTAATTCGACGTAAAAGGATATAAAACATCGAATGCCCCAACGTTAGACGTCAAAATTAGTGAATTCAATAAAAATTTGAGCGGGAGATTGAAAATTCATTCACTTTATCTTAGTGCACGAGACCCTCTTCTCTGCTCAAACTTTTCTCGAACGAAGTTTGACAACCATCACATGTAATATTTCTTTCATTTGATACAAATGCATGTTAATTTACTACTTTAGGTATGATTTTTGTTTGTTTTGACCGATTATTTTCGTGTTGTTGTCCTTCATAGGCGCATTCTGCTTTCTCTCTCACGTGTGGCAACACTTTATTCCGATGAACCAAGGTTAGTTTTCGTTTTCGTTTTCATTTTGAAGAACTTATTTGTTGAACTTGTTTCTTGTTATTTTTTGTTGAACTTGTTTCTTGTTATTGTTTGGGTGAACTTGTTTATTGTTGGTTTTTGATTAAACTTGTTTGTTGTTTAATTGGACTTGTTTGATGTTTGTCATTGTTGTTTGTTGTTGATACTATATTACACATTCATAGTTCATGTTTTACAAAATACCAAAAACTGAAATTTGTTGTTTTTCTGCTTTTCAAATCTCGTAGAGTTGTAAAAAAGGATCACAATTAATTTTAAAAAATAAAAAAATTGATTAACGTCGTTTATTGATAAAATTCGACGTTAAATTTAACGTCGAATTTTTTAAATTCGACGTCAATTTAACGTCTCCCGATATGACGTCGTTCTCGAATTCGACGTGAAAGACCCAAAATATTCGACGTTATATGTTTTTTTTGTACTAGTGAAGATCCGTAAATGAATAAAAAAATTACCTACTAATTTTACATATATATTTAGAAAATATTAATTATTAAAAAAAAAACCAAGGTTTATTCTCCCGCTCACTGGCTCAATTTTTGTTACTCGTGCTCTCTTACTCCAAAAGAAGAAACACTCACATATTTTCTCACTCACTCAAAAATCACTCATAGGGAAGAAACCCTCTCGAAACCACTTATTCTTCATTATTCTCGAACCCTTATCGTTCACCCACACAACGTCAAAACCTTTTATCACCTCCACTGCTTGCACCTCCTTTGCATTGGCCCACCCCTGGAACCATCTCCACTTGAGCTCGTTGTAGGTTGCTCGACTTTTAAAGCTTGCATCCTTGTCATTGCGTCACAAAGCTCTCATCCCACGATCACCACTGTGTCTTCTCACCTCCAGCGAGGCTTACCAAGGTTAGGGTAAAAAATTCATTTGAATCCTAAACTCGATTGGGGTTCTGTTTAGATAGAAAATATATTTTTGTTTTGCATATATTTTGGATTTTGACTAAATGAAAGAGATGTAAATATAAGTAGAATAATTTCCAATCACTTATATAATCCCGCATGTAAGGTAGTGATTCACACATCAAATCTAGAATATGAATTTGTTAGGATATTTATCCTATTTTATCATCATTATAGTGTGTCAAGGGTTACCCTATTTATCATGATTATATTGTGTCTAGGATTACACTATTTATCATGATTATATTGTGTCTAGGGTTACCCTATTTATCATGTACTTGTGTATTAATTTATTCTTATAAATAGAAGATTGTGAGAGGGATCAATTAAGCCCTCTAGAATTATTTTATAGTTTCAATCTTAAGTTGATATCAGAGCGGGTCGATCCCGCTCTGGTTTATGTCTCGTAATATATATCTGTCCGGCACCACAATTCTTCGTCGCCCGCCACCGTCCGTCGCTGCTCGCCGCCGGCCACCATTCACCGCCGGCCACCGTCGTCCATCACTGTCACAGTTTCCTTCGTCTAAACCCTTAGGGTTTTCTTGTTCCTCGCTAGTACTATTCGTCTTCTTCAGAAATGGCGTCTGGCAGTACTCTTTCCTTCTCCGGAAGTCCATCAATTACCTCCGAGAAGCTAAATGGAAAAAATTATCTATCATTGTCTGCTGCCGTTGAAATGTGGTTCCTTGGCCAAGGGCATTATGACCACCTTGAGCGAGATGGAAGCCATGTGCCTACTGAAAAAGCTTATCAGTGGAAACAAGCAGATTTCCAGTTGTGTGCCCTGTTATGGCAATCACTGGAACCCAAACTTCTTGTATCTTTGAGGGCTTTCAAAACTTGTCACTCATTTTGGAAGAAAGCCCAAAGCATTTATGCCAACGATATTCAACGTCTCTATGACACTACGAACAAGCTTGCATCTCTTAAACTGGCAGACCATGATATGGTGTCCTTCATGGCTGAAGCCCAATCTGTTGTCGAAGAACTCAGGATGTTTTTGGAAGTAGATCCATTAGAGGATATAAAAAAGAAACTAGACAAATTTTACATGGTGTTGATCCTTCGTGCCCTACATCCCGATTTTGATCATCTCAGAGATCAACTTCTAACTAGTCATGAGGTCCCCTCTATGGAAACATTGACCACTCGCCTTCTGCGTGTCCCGGTACCTCAAACTCAAGAAGCGCATGAACTAGTGGAATCATCTGTCATGGTTGCCACACGAGGAAGAGGAGGACGTGGCACTAGAGGAGGAGGACGAGGAGGTCGGGGACGTCCTCAATGCACATACTGTAAAAAGGATGGGTCATACTCAAGAGAATTGCTACTCCTTACATGGTTTCCCTTCCAAAACCGCCAATATTTCGAAGACTGAAACTTCCACTTCAAAGACTGAAACTTCCACTTCTATGTTTTCTGAGGATGAATATCAAGAATATTTAAGGTTAAAGTTTAACAGCTTGGCACAATCATCTCAATCTCCCAATACATCAATAGCCTGCGTTTCTCAATATATGGAATGTCAAAATTCATGGGTAATTGACTCAGGTGCTTTTGATCACATTTTGGTAATACCTCTTTGTTCTCATCTATTTCCTTTCGAGAAAAACCTCATTTCATAACCCTTGAAAATGGATCTAAAACTTCTTCCAAAGGAGTCGGTCATGTTTTTTGTCTCCCTCCCTCAATCTCAACTCAGTCCTTTTTGTCCCTAATTGTCCTTTTAATTTAATTTCCCTAAGCCAGATGACTAAAATGTTAAATTGTTCAATGACCTTTGATCATAAATATTTTTTTATAAAGGAACGTGGTTCGGGGAGACAGATTGGAGAAGGATATGAAGTTGACAGATTATACCATTTTGGATCTCGTCCAAGGGTGTCATGTGTTGCTGCTCCTAATCCTAAAGTGCTACATGATCGACTTGGCCATCCTCATTTGTCCAAATTAAAAAAGATGTGTCCTGAACTTAGTGGTCTCCAAACCTTAGAATGTGAGTCATGTCAATTAGGAAAACATGTTAGATCTTCCTTTCCTAAAAGGTCTCAATCAATATGTAATTCTAGTTTTTCCATCATCCATTCTGATATATGGGGACCTAGTCGTATCTCCTCCTTTGTTTTAGATATTTTGTTACCTTTATTGATGAATATTCAAGATGTACTTGGGTTTATCTTATGAAAAATCGTTCTGAATTGTTAGCTATCTTTACATCCTTTTTGAATGAAATCAAGAATCAATTTGGTCAAGTAATCAAAATATTAAGAAGTGATAATGCAAAAGAGTATTTCTCATCCTCCTTTTCTGCCATCTTGAGTTCCCATGGTATCTTACATCAGTCTACTTGTCCTCATACACCATAGCAAAATGGTATAGCAGAACGAAAAAATAGACACTTGGTTGAAACTGCTCGTACCCTTTTGCTTGGTGCCCATATTCCTGTCCATCACTGGGGGATGCCATCTTAACTGCATGTTATCTTATTAATAGGATGCCCTCCTCCTCTCTTGATAATAAAGTCCCTTTCTCATTTTGTTTCCTAATGATCCTCTCTTTCATACATCTCCCCGAGTGTTTGGCTGTGTATGTTTTGTTCATGACATGTCTCCAGGTCTAGACAAACTCTCCGCTCGCGCTCTCAAATGTGTCTTCTTAGGCTATTCTCGACTTCAAAAAGGATATCGGTGTTACTTCCTGAAACTAAGAAGTATTACATGTCTGCCAATGTCACATTCTTTGAACAACTCCTTACTTCTCTCCATCTGTTCAGGATGTTTCTATCCTCCAGCAGGTCCTTCCTATTCCAATGGCTGAGTCAAATAGCTCCACTGTCTCTGTCATTCCAAGTCTTGATCACAATCCTTCTACACCTGTTTCTCCACATACTGAGATCATCCCACACAGGGCCCCAATGGATAGTCCACCTCCCCAAGACAATGGTGAATCTCCTACTTCAGATTCTTCTCCCTGTCACCTCTCCCACGCCTCCTGGTGCAAATGATTCAGCATGGCCTATTGCCCTCAGAAAAGGTACTCGTTCCACTCGAACCCTCATCCCATTTATAATTTTCTAAGCTATCATCGATTGTCGCCCCCTATTTTTCTCTTTTATCCTCAGTGTCCTCTGTTGTTATACCCAAGAATGTGAAAGAAGCACTTGATCATCCTGGATGGCGACAAGCTATGATTGCAGAAATGCAGGCTCTTGACCACAGTAATACTTGGGAGCTGGTGCCCCTTCCCCCAGAAAAAAGGCGGTTGGTTGTCGATGGGTGTATGCAGTTAAAGTTGGCCCTGATGGTGAAATTGATCGGCTCAAAGCTCGGCTTGTTGCAAAAGGTTACACTCAGGTTTATGGTCTTGATTATTGTGACACTTTCTCTCCTGTAGCCAAGATGACTATTGTTCGTCTCTTCTTTGCCATGGCAGCCATTCGTCACTGGCCACTTCGTCAATTGGATATCAAGAATGCCTTCCTACATGGTGATCTTGAGGAAGAAGTTTATATGGAGCAACCTCCTGGGTTTGTTGCTCAAGGGGAGTCTGGTATGGTATGCAAATTGCATCGCTCTCTATATGGCCTCAAGCAATCCCCACGTGCTTGGTTTGAAAAGTTTAGCTCCATTGTTCAAAAATTTGGGCTAAAACGCAGTGAAGCAGACCATTCAGTTTTTTTATTGTCATTCTTCTCTCGGGAAATGTGTTTACTTAATAGTATATGTTGATGATATTGTCATTACAGGAAATGATGTTGTTAAAATATCTCAACTAAAAGAATACTTGTGTAGACATTTTCAAACCAAGGATCTTGGAAGTCTCAAATACTTTTTAGGCATTAAAGTAGCCCAATCAAAAGATGGAGTTGTAATCTCCCAAAGGAAGTATGCTCTTGATATATTACAAGAAACAAGCATGATTAATTGTAGACCAGTAGACAGTCTCATGGACCCAAACCAGAAATTAAGGATAGAAGAAGGTGAATTATTCTCCAATCTAGAGAGGTATAGGAGGCTGGTTGGAAAACTGATTTATCTCACTATTACAAGACCAGATCTATCCTCTGCAGTTGGAGTGGTTAGTCAGTTCATGTAGGCTCCATGTGTTGACCATTGGAATACTCTCATTCGCATTCTAAGGTATGTAAAGAAGGCTCCCGAGCAAGGATTGTTATATGAAGATAAAGGAAGCATTCAGGTCTCTGGGTATTGTGATGCAGATTGGGCAGGTTCACCTATTGATAGACGGTCTACTACAGGATATTGTGTTTTTCTGGGAGGAAACATTATTTCATAGAAAAGTAAGAAATAGAATGTAGTAGCTCGATCAACCGCAGAAGCCGAGTATAGGGCAATGGCATCACTAACATGTGAACTTATATGGGTGAAACAATTCCTTCAAGAGGTTAAATTTTGTGACATCCATACTATGAAGATGTATTGCGATAATCAAGCTGCTCTCCACATTGCATCAAATCCAGTGTTTCACGAGAGGACTAAACATATAGGAATTGATTGTCATTTTGTTCGTGAAAAGTTGTTGACCAAAGAAATATGTACTGAGTTTATTGGGTCAAACGATCAACTCGCAGATGTATTGACCAAGTCATTAAGGGGTCCTCGGATTGAGTTTATTTGTTCCAAGCTTGGTACATACAATTTGTATGCTCCAGCTTGAGGGGGAGTGTTAGGATATTTATCCTATTTTATCATCATTATAGTGTGTCAAGGGTTACCCTATTTATCATGATTATATTGTGTCTAGGATTACCCTATTTATCATGATTATATTATGTCTAGGGTTACCCTATTTATCATGTACTTGTGTATCAATTTATTCTTATAAATAGAAGATTGTGAGAGCGATCAATTAAGCCGTCTAGAATTATTTTACAGTTTCAATCTTAAGTGATTTGACCTACAATTCAGTGAAGCAAGAGCATTTGGAAATTGAATCCTTGGTTGGTTGTTTATTTTAATTGTAGACATGAATTCATAGGTTTTTGTGCTTAAGATAGAGACTAAGCTTGTTCTAGGTTATAACTCGGAAAATCGAGCTTGTTCTTGGTTAAAACGCGGGAAATCGAGCTCGAGAAACAAAATGGTTTGGTTGAAAAGATCTTGGTTAAGATTGTATCCTACCTCATCTACAATCAGAAACTACATTGGTATTCTCCTATATTTTATTGTCCCCTTTGCTTGTATGGTACAAAATAAAAACAACATTTCATTGCCTAAGAGTTAGAACAGATTGGCTATTGATGACATGGTGCAAGATGATTTATTATGTCAATGTCAGGCATTAGCTTTGAATGTTTTCCTTTTTTGATAGAAAGTCTAAGGGATATCGGCGTGCTAATGACCAACTAAGACACTCTTTGGAGTATGCTCTATGTGTAATGCCTAAAACATTTTTGAAATTTCAATGTTGAAGTGATTGATTATGGTATATAAATAAATTTTTGAAGAGTTTGAGAGATTAAGATGATTAAACTAGCTGACTCTGCAATGTAAGCTTTAGACCTTATAAAATATAATAGAGAATCAGAGATAACAAGGAATGTCTACTTAGACAATAACAAATAAAATAGGAAAAAAGCCATCATTAAGAAGGCCTATCAATTATGATCTTATTATGTTACTCCATAAACATTGTTTGTCGAGGACTGTATGAACATCAAATCATCAAAGCATATTATAACAAGAATGTACAAATTTTATTTAAATTTGAACTTGCAAATAAGACCTGTTCCATTTTTAGTAATGTGATAATAAACTAGTAAGATTTCAGTTTCATGTTCATAAATTTAAATTTCTGTGCATATTTATCCCAAAAGTACGTGAAGAAGATATTGTAGATTGTTTCTATTGCCATTTTTGTCATAATTCAAGGCATGAACTCAATTAGTCTTAGATTTCACTTTATTTTAACGAACATACCTTTTGTGGCTGGTTACAACTTAATCTTGTCACTAATGTTTTCATACTCCTAAAAGTAGGAGGGTCCCTTGTCTACAATACTTGCAAGTAACTTGATTACTTTGTAAAATCTTTCACTCTTTTTAATTTAATCAGCACAAATGTGCCATATCATTTGCCAATTTTACTCTAACAAAATACCTTGTTGATTAGGTTAACTGTTGCTCATAATGAAGATGTGGTGGAACAATTCTTGAAGGAAAATAAAGTTACTAGTATGATCTTCAACCTTAAAATTATTTCCAATTGGTGAAAACTTTGTCTGTATTTTATGAGTACTTTTGCTAATCCATGTTTATTACTTCATGTTATCCTTTTTTTTCATCTAATCCTATCCATGTTCAGCATTTTAGTGGAACGCAACAGGCTGAACCAGTGAACTTTTTTAATTAAAAGTAAAATAAAATAAATTTAAAATATTAACTTTTCTATATTAAATTAAGTGTAAATTATTAATTATAATATAATAATTTAACATGTAAATATAAAAATTATTTTAATAGATTCACACATACACACAGACATACATAGACACACACGTACACACGCACACACGCACACACGCACACACACAGACACAAACTGATAGCAACCTCCTTAGCTAGGTTTGACCAAAACTAGGAGATGTTCATGAAGAGGATGTTTTCTTGGATGATGAGTAGGAAATAGAGTGGGAAAAGATCCAAGATTATGTAGCTAGGGCTGGACAAGGTGATATGCTCACGATTTTGGTGAATATGGTGATGGTGAGGTGGTGTTTGATGGATCCAAGAGAGGTGAGGCCAACTTAAGGAGGAAGGTGACTAAAGGGGCCTCTAGGGTTGCTCTAGTTTTGATCTAGGAAGTGTATGACCATAATTTGGCAGCATAACATTACACTAATCCAAGATGATATACAAGGGTGGAGACACCTCTATTTATAGGCCAAGGGTATCTCCTTCTAAGCCTAAAAGCATGATCTCCCACCTTTGTTCTCATTGACTAAAAATGAGGCCTTCTAAGGAGTGGACAAGTGTTCACAAATCCTCTCCAATGATGGGAGGACATGTGGTCACTCACAAAACACAATCATCTCCATTCCTAGAGTGCAATGTGATTACTACTAAAAACAAATCATCTCCAATGGTGCAGGAACATGTGACCACTACGAAAAAGAAATCATCTCCACTCCTAAGGTACCATGTGACCATTTCTAAAAAGCAAATTGTCTCCAATGGAAGCATAACACATGGCACACACTTTCTATTTAGTTTGGATGTCTAACTTAAGAAAAATACTATGCTACTTAAGCCTTAATACAAACCTTAAACAAACCTACATTACATGACCGAATACAATGGTTTAGATATCCTACATTATTCTTCAATCCATGCTTCATGATGACTCCAAAGGTGACTCACAAGGTAGAGTTGATACGATTCTCATGGATGACTTCCACTCTCTTGAAATTGTTTGACAATTGCTAGGACATTTGTCGTCACAAACACAAACACACGCAAAAAAGAGACACACACACAAACACACACACAAACACAGAGAAACACACACATTTAATTTAAACAAATAAAATCAAATTGTTTTTAAATTAAATAAAGTTGAATGCTAATTTATTCTTCCACTAGAATGAGATAAGCTTATTTTCATCTTAAAATGCTAAACTGTAATTATCTCTCGTAGTTAGAACTGAAAAATCAAGGTTGGCTTCAGTTTAAGCCGTCCTTGGGACATCGTGGGATAAATAACATAAAATGTTACAAGATGGTCAAATTAGAACACGCTGCGTTAGATATGTGATACTAAGATATGTTCAAAATATGGCGAACTCTGTACGAGGAAAAGGACTTGACACATTCTAACCAAGATTCTAACGTCTATAATTAACGTGTAAAAACATCGGTTTTCAAATTTCATTTAATTATAAATTGTAATGTGGGCGCAAATGGCAACATTCAACATGCTGCACGCAACAATCTCATAACACTTACCTTTTAAAAAATGCTAACAACATCTTCCTTTCGGGATATTTTTCGTTTATATAAAAATTATATGCTACTTTCAATAATATTATTAATTAACATGTGATAAAAAAAACAAAATCAAACGTGATGTGCTTTGATGTCCTTCAATATATAATATCAAATTAGAGACACATTCAAATTTATATATATATATATATATATATATATATATATATATATATATAATATATATATATCATAAATATTTATTAAAAAATGTTGTATAAATAAAACTATTTTTCTTATGATAATTATATAATTCATGTAAAATATATTGAATATTTATTTATTATTAGTGAAAATTTATTAATTATTACAAAAATTAAAATATTTTGGGTCAATAATAATTTGATGATTACATATTTAATGAAAAAATTACACGTTTATATATCTATTCGTGACAAGAAAATATTAAATTTGTATATTATAGATTTGAACTAAATTTTTTTATTAGACAACATTGTTTTTATTTTTCAAAAATTTAATTAGTAGTGATAAGTGTAAAATTTGTCACTATTTATATATTACTTGTGACTATTTTCTAATTTGTCACTAATTTTCATTAAATGACAAAATATATATGTGACAAATAATTGATCATTAATATAAAATGTCATACATGATAGAATTACTTTTGTTTTGATAAGTATATAATTAGAAAAGTAATTGTTGAATGCTAACAAATTAATAATAGTATAATATTAATTTTCAATTATGATACCGTAATTGGTTAAAAATAGGAAATTTATTTTTATTTTCTGAAAATGTAGTTAATAGTAATAAATATAAAATTTATCATTATTTATATATTATTTGTGACTATTTTCTAATTTGTTACAAAAATATCATTATTAAATGATGAAATATATCATTTGATGAACATATATTAGTTTTTATTATTATATTAACAAATTTGTTTCACCTTATAATTGAATCCAGGTCCTTTTGTTCATGTTACTTTCATTGTGTCACTTTACAATTATAATCTGTTTTGATAATGTATTAAATTATTTTTTATTTCATACATTTATATTTTTTATTATGATATTAATAAATAACATATTCGCTTTAAATTTAAATTTAACATTAGTTGATTTAATTAAAATGGATATGAATTATAAATTCAATCGATTTTATTGGATATCTAAACTAGATTTTGAAAAATTCAATTCATTACTCTCTTTATATAAAATTATACTCAATTGTCATTGTTATCATCTTTGTCACTAAAAGTGTTTTCTTTATTGTGTGTTAAAAATATTTTTATCATTTGAAAAATATTTTCATCATCACTTTCTTTGTCATTATCATCAAACTTTCTTTGTCATTATAATCAATAACTTGTATGGTTTAGCATATCATATCAATCTTGTGGTTTTTTTAGTACTACTAGTGAATTAGGATATTAGGTGATAACTTTTATAATTTAGCATATCATACCAATCTTGTGGGTTTTTAGTATTACTGGTCAATTAGGATATTTAATGATCATAATATATCTGTTGAATTTGATTAGCTAAGACATATAACTTATTAGTCCTCAATTTTAAGTAATTACTAATAAAAATAAATTCATATTTGTCTTTCTTGTATCATCTCCCTTCTTAACACACATCTTATCAATCACATTTAAATAAAATACTATTATTTATACTAGAATAACTTAATTCAATAATATATGTGAAGACCCTTAAGTAATTTATGCTACATTACCTTCTAAAACTACCTTCTTCTATTTATTTATTTTTTTATCTTTTATACTAAGTTTGACGCTCTCTTTTTTCTAGTTTGTTTTTTATCTTTTCTTTTTGTTCTTGTTTCATAATTTATAAAGCTATTTAAAAAACTTTATTTTTAATTTTAAATATATTTCTAAAAGTGCAATTTATCTTCATCTTCACAATTCACTACTTGATTAATTTGTTTTAAAAAGTGTATGAAAAAGTTTGTAATATTTAATTATATATAACTATTAACTAAAAAAATAACAGTGGTTTTTACTGGAAAGGAGTGTTCCTGAGCTTAAAAGAAAGGTATTTTTGGAAGTGAATCTATATTTATATCACTTATAATATCTTAAGTTAAAATACTCAAAAACACTTTGGACCTAAATTGAAATAATAAAAGTATATACGCATGTCGTTTGGATAACAGAAAATATTTTATGATATATTTTCAGTCATTAAATATTTTTTAATAAATAAAATGGCATATTTATATTTTAATATATGAAATTTATTTTTCTTAGTTCATTGAATACGCAGGGTTTTTAGAATTCGACAGTTAACATTATAAAATTTGGGATAGCTTTTTTAAGTGTACTAAGTTTTCACTTAGTTTTACAAAATTTTAGCTATGGGCACTCATTACGTACAATTTCCAATTCCAGGCTCCACTGCCATGTGAGAGTCCTTCAATGGGTATTTAAAGGGCCAATTATGGTTAAAAAGGCCAAAATTTTAAAGCTGATCAATAAAACGAGTTAAAATGAAAAATTAATATTTTTGGACTTTTATGTAATTTTGAATTGTGCGAATGCTTAAATTGAAAATTAAGAAAAATTCATTTACTGATAATTTGTTAAATATTTTATAAAATAATTAATTTAATCATATATGAAATTATCAACCAAAAATACTTATAAAAAAATTTTAAAAACCGATCAAATTTCTTAATCATTTGAGAAATATTATATTATCAGATAAGATATTTTATTAACAAAAAAAATCAGAATTCAAACCTAATTAAATTCAATATAAAGAGATTTAGGAAGCTTGAGACATTAATAACTTTAATTTTGGCACTTGTCTTTCACTCCATCTCTCACTTTTGCTCCACCTTTCTTACTTTTTATTTGATTTTTTATTTGATTTATTATGTATTTCACCCATCCATGGAAGGTTAAGCTTATAGAATTGGTTTCATCATAATTTTGTTATGGATAACAATGCTAGATTAAAATAGGTTTAATTGCTTTCTTTATCTCTGGTTTGGATGTAGTGTGTCAAGTTCGTCCATTCTTTTAAAAAAGTTTCAATTTCGTCAAACGTGGCTTAAAAGTGTCAATTTTGTCCAAAGTAAAATTTGTCTCAATCAAGTCCATATGCAACGCGTCATTCTTTGTTAGTGCTATTAATGTCTTTTGTCTTTGGATTATGTTCACATTACTTATCTTTGATTGGTACAACAATCAATTATATTAATAATTATTTTTATAATAAATTATAGTTTTATATATTTTATTATTAAATCTGATAACAAATATGTCATAAAAAAATAAAATATAAAAAATTTAGATATACTAAAATTTATAAAGGTCCTAGTATTTTGTTTAATTTTACCTTGCTTTGATATAGAGATTTTTCAAAGGATATATTTAAATATATTAATAATATTTTTAATTTAATATATTAATAATATTTTAATGACTTTTTTTTTACATTTTAACATAAAGTAATATATATGTTAAAATTTTAGTAAACAAATTATATTTTATTATAAAGTAAAATAGGTTATAAAATATATTTTGGATATTGTAAAATAAATATCGTCCATGAAAGCTATTTTTAATCTCAAATTTTTTAAATACAACCATTTAAAAAGCAACTTATAAAGAATTGTATGAAAAATTTATTTTTAACCTCAAAATTTGTAAATACAAGCTTTTAGAAATTATAAAATTAATATAATTTTTATTCTCAAATTATTTTAAAAAGTAAATTTCCGGCTTAGTTAAATTATGTTATTTTTTACCCGTTTGTATTTTATAAAAATTATATAAAATATCTTTTCGTAACAAACGTCACATTTATCTATTGACAAGGTATTTCATATTCCTATAATAAAGTATAAGGTTCAAATAATATATAATTTGATTTAAAAATTAAATATAGTTTTTAAAAAAATTAAAACTAGAAAAATATATTTAATCTATTAAATAATTATTAGAAAAATATGAATAAAAATGATTTTTTAATCATTTTAATAATATAATAAAGATAATCTGAATAGTTTCATACAGAAAGCTTTCAAAATATCAAATATTATTATTTATTAATACTTTGTTTCAATTTTTGTAAATGTTGACCGAAAAAAACCTTCTCTCTCCAACTTTTCAATAATTAAATGATTAAACCTTCTCTCTCCAACTCTCGATGCACATAAAATATTAAAGGGTGTACTGAAAAAAAGTTACTATCCAAAGAAACACGAGAGAGAAAAAAAAGTTAACGTCGTTTGTGCCTATTTAACGGAAGGGACTTAATTGAGGCAAATTTTTCTATGTTTCGATGCAATTGACACTTTTAAACCACGTGTGGACAAAATTATAATTTTTTTAAAAGGTGGACGAACTTGACACATTTCAATAAAACTGGGGATAAAGCAAGCAATTAAACCATTAAAATAATATACGTGTTCTTTTTTATTATTATTTTAGTTTTCTCTTATCTCTTAATCACGTAAAAAGTAATAATTTTTACATTATAGTTAATTATTGAATTGTTTTAATTTATATGTGCATGTTGATCATGAGTGCAATGATTTTTAATTTTAGTTAAGAATATACTTTGATTAAAGTTAGAAAGATTTGTGCTACCAATCGAAAATGTACTTGGATTAGTGGTAAAAACTTTAACTAGATTTAATAAAAAATGTACTTTGATTAATTAACATTTTACCTGATAAGGAGGTCAAAGAATACACTATTAAGCACAATAAAATTTAATTAAGAATGTACTTTGGTTGAATTTATTATGAATAATGTAAAAAGTTTTTTTATAAATGGTTTAAATCCTCATTTGGTCCTCATATTTGTTGGTCAATCTCAAGTGGCTCATCGATTTTTTTTCGGTCTCAATTGGGTCCATAAACTTGTAAAATTGTCTCAATTGGGTCTAAATATTTGAAAAATTAAGTCAATTAAGCCCTGTCCGTTAAGTTTTCACAGATGACGTTAAAATTTGCTCACGTGGTGCACACTTAATGTACTGATGTAAAACTATTATATTACGTGGAATTTTTTAACTAAATTAATCGTGTTTGACGTGACACAAAATTGAATTAGTAATGTTAAGAATTTTTTAGGATTAGAATTTTTTTAATAAAATAGGGTTAGAGAAAGGGAATTAGGGATTTCATCTGTAAATTCAGTAGAAGAACACACGAGAGAAGACGAAGTAGTAACCTCACCCAACCATCGTTCTCCGCCATCATGCAAGCCCTAAACTCGCTCACCCTTCGCGTTTCTCCGTTGGACCCGCTTCGCGCTCCCAACAATGCCGCCAACAGAAGGGCAGCCACCGCCAAACACGTCTTCTTCGTCTCCGCCACGGCGGTGCCCGAGGTCTTTGCCTTGCAGCGCTAGAAGGACCCTAATCGCGTCTTCTTCGTCTCCACTTTGCGTCCGTGTTCGGCAACGACGTCGAGGGTTATTACGAGAAGCTTTTATGCTCTTATGTTGTCACGGATTCTTCAGATTTCTACTTTTGGAGGGGTTTGGTTCACCGAATTCAGATTCGTCTGATTCGCAGTCTCGATCGTTTAATAACGATCTTGTTGCTTTGGTTTCGAACCTTTAGACGGAATTTTTTCACAGAGTGAAGATTTTCATCCGGTTACTCGTGAAGAATTCTTGAAGTGAAAGTGAAATCTCCTTGTTGTGGTGGTTCGATTTGTTCGATTTTAACCTTAGTAATATGCAAGTTGAGAAGAGAAAGAAAAAGAGCTTTGCTATATTGTACTGTTTGATTTTCATTTTAGTTTTAATACGAGGGCCATTTTTCATATTATTTCAGAGGCCCTTTGATTATCGTCCTTTGTTATTATTGATTATCGTCCTTGCCGGAAAGAGTGCCATCATTGCCATCGATCGCTTCGACGCGTTAGAGTTTCCCACCCGCTTCAACGGCCAGATCCGTGGCTTCTCTGCCAAGAGCTACACCTTCTCCGAAAATTTTAATTATTTTTCCTACCCTTTTTGTTATTTCTGTTTCAGTAGGTTTCAATTGCCCTTAGTTTATATTCTGCAAGATAGTGAGTCTGATATCATCGATGGTGTGTGGTCAGTGTGTGTGAATTGTGGATTGGAAGAGAGCCACTGATGGAAGCCTAATACATTGCGGCCAGCTTCGGGACAGAGGTTTAGGGTTTGGAGAATCAAATCTAAGGTTGGAGTGATGTGGGAGTAGCTGAGGTGGAGGCGCTTCGAAACTGAGAGAGGGACAAAGTCCAGTTCTTTCATAAGCTCACTATGTTATCAGGGTGCCATTTGCAACAATTCCGATTGTCGTCTCTCACCATTGTCAACAACCATCACTGTCGCTGTTGGCGGAGGGCTCTTTCTGGTCGCAACGCGCCTCTAACCCTATTTCATTAAAAATCTCCTAATTCGAAGAAATTCTTAATCTGGACAATTAAATAATATAACATAACACATCATATAACACTTAGACAATACTTAATAACAAATTAAATAACAAATTCCACGTAATATAAGACATATACATCAACAGATTAAGTGTGCACCACGTCAGCCAATTTTAACGCCATCTGTGGAAACCTAACGGAGAGAGCTTAATTGGCTCAATTTTACAAGTTTATGGACTCAATTGAGACTGAAAAAAAAACGAGGACTCACTTGAGATTGACCAACAAATATGAGACCAAACGAGGGTTTAAACCTTTATTAATTGAGAATCTACTTTGATTAATACTGCCAACAAATTAATTAAAAATTTACTTTAATTAATTTGAAATAAAAAACAATAATCAATTTAGCAATAATTTATAGATAATCGATGATCAATCTATTTTGAAATAACAATGGAAGTAGCCTATTTTATTAAAATTGTTTTAAAGTCTTTTATTAATTTGTTATTTTATTTATTGTTATCAAATTCAAATTTATATTTGTTTCAATCAATCTTAAATATTAATTCTATTCAGTTAGATTTTTACTTTTATATTTTATTATTTGCATTGCATTTTATTAAATTTGTGTAGAATTTTATAAAATTCAATTGTTGAAAATTAATTTTATATTGGTTGGGATCGAACTCAAGGTTAACTTAACATATCAGTTTCTTAACTTTAATATTGAAGTTGTCTTGTTTAATTAGTAATAATTTGATACAAATTTGTCATATATTAAAGGTGATAGTTGTAAAAAGTGTTTAGTTTACTAGAAATTACTTGATATTTAATCATGCATTACTAATAACAAGAAAGAAAATTTTAACTAACGCTAGTGTAAAATAACATTAACTTATTGATAAAATAAATATAAAAAACATTAGTTATCAATGGTGAATCTTGGGGAAGGGTCAAAGTAATATACTCAAAAAAATTTATATTAAATCATTGTCACTAATATAACAACATTTAAAAAATTTATACTGAAATCTCTTTGGAATTATAGTTTGAAGTTGTATTTGATATGGACTCATTTTAAGTAAGTTTTTCTAATTTCATATCTTTCTTCATTAGATATTCCCATATTGGAGAACTTTTTTTTAAGTTATGTACTAAAGAATTAATATGAAATCTTCACTTTTAATTATTTGAATATTAAGAAAGACTCCTCTAATTGAAAATTAGATAAGTAGAATCATGTCTCAAATATATATAAAAAAGTTAAATTTGTCTTGTTTTTATATTCACGAATGACTTCCTTTTATAGCTTTTAAAAAATTAATCTATTCTTTTATTTTCATCAATATACCTATATTTTTTTTAAGTTTAAGACTAAAAAATAATTTATCAAAATCTAATAAAAAAATTGATAAATGATTAAGAAATTTTGATTATGAAAAAACACAAAGTACATCACATTTCCTTCTATACTCATAAAATATTGAATATAAAAAAAAACTCATGAGATAAAAAATACTAACAAACTAATATTTCACAATCAAGTTTAACAAGAAAGTTACTTTTTTTTCATCAATGAAAAATAAAAGACGAAAAATAAGAGTATAAATAATAAATTTGTGTTTAGCTTCATATTTTTTTCTTCATAAATAAAAGAGAACATGTGAGAATAAAATATGAGTACAATATAATAAAACCTCAAAAGACAATAAAAAATAAAAAATAAAAAATAAAAAATAAAAAATATCTTAATAAATATTTTTACTTTTTAAAATATTTAGTTTTATATTTTATCATTTATCAATATTAAATGTTGTCCTCTATAAAAGAAATAAAAATCTACCTAATTTAATACCATCAACTCTCATTATATATTTCATATAATTTAAAAGATTTGGAGGGCCATAAGTACTACCACTGTAATCCGCCCCTACTGGTGATGAAAAAAAATAAAAAAGAAACTATAGTAAAATTTAACATAAAATAAATTTTATTGATGTAACTCAAAAACCAATATTGAACTAATGACATATTAAGCGAACTAATGACATATTTATAGAAATAATTAGCCTTTACAAATAGACCGCACAAATATACTATTAATTAACCATATTAGATTTATTTCCATATCCAATGATTAGGAGAAGAAAAAAACAGTTATAGTGAATTATCCTTGTAAGTCATATGTTTGAAAATGGCAGTGGATCGTCAATTCCTTAACTAATTACGTAAATTCAAAAGTAAAAGGATATTCTTATCCTAACTTTTTAACTAAAATTGATTGTTTACACACACGGATACGTTTAGATTTTTTTTTTCTTTCTAAACAATTATACAATTACAATTAAATTCTATTCAAACTATTGTTTCAAAATCATTCCAAACTAATTTAGTGTAAGACAGATAGTAGTTTAAACTTTAATTTAATTGAGTCATTCTTTATTTTACTTTTTATTATAAATTAAGAAAATTTATAAAAGTTATAAGAATTTTTTTTATATAAATTAATTATGAATAAGTTAATTATAACTTATAAAAAAATTGATTTTAACTTTTCTTTCTATCTTTTTAAAAAATTTATAGTCCAAATATATCTACTGATAAAAGTTGAGCTATGTTATTCTTATTAAAAAAACATTATTTTTGTGTTTAGTTATTATTTTTCACAAATTTTTTTACGAAATGTATGACCAAAAAACATTTTTGTGTTTGAAAGTTTGACAAGGAAAACATAAATATGTTAAAAATGTGAATTGTTTTAAATACAAATCATAAACTTATTTTGGTTTATATTTTAAGAATAAAATGATAATTATTCTTACGAGATTTTGTCGAATAGTTTTTTATGTAGATGGACTTGGTTACTAACTATAATCGAGTTCTAAACCATCATGAGAGAAAGATTTGCTATAAAAACTTTCTGAAACTCAAGTTATTAAGAGAGAATAAGTGGATATGTGAGAATAAAGTAATTATCAGAAAATCACAATTCCTGTTATAGCATATATTTATAGGTTTCTAGTGAGTGTATATTTATGTTCTTATTTAACCTTCACTAGTGCAAAAAATGTTTTTTATACCTTTTAAAAAATACTTTTTATATCTATTTTTGAGTATAGAAGAAGGGTATATAGAAAGTTTTCGGTTTTTATACTTGCTATAGAATCGGTGTAGAAAGTTTTACTTTTATACTTGTTCTGTTTATAATAGATATAAAAGTCTGATACTTATATCTAGTATTCTGGGAACATGTATAAAAAATCCCTTAATGGTAGAGAGAAAACACTTTTTTTATACCTGCTGGTGCTAGAATAGGTATAAAAGAATTTCACTTTTATACCTGCTGGTACTATAATCAGTGTGAAAAACAAGACTTTTTATATCTGATATAGATTCAACCGGTGTAAAAAGTGACGTATTTTTTAAATATTTGATTTGTATGTACTACTATCCATATTCAGACCTGCATAAAATTCAATCCCAGAATACAGTTTAAATGACCAATAACGAGTAAAATAATCAATATTATTTCAATAACACATCAAAATGTAATATTTACCTAACAAAGTTTCTAAATATATTTACCTAACATAGTTACTTAATATAGTTACACATAAAATAGTTCCTAAATTCAAAATGTAATATTGAAACATCTAATCATTTAGAAATGGTTAAAAAAAATGCAGTCCACTGCTCCTGAACATCCTTATGACATGTTGCTCCATTGAAAATGTGTCATTAAATATCTACACAATGAATATTTTGAGTCAAGTTATAATATTAATGACTTAATATCTTAATTATAATATTAACTTCCTACAAATATTTAGACTTAGACTCTAAAAAATGTGCAGTCTTCAATAGAAAAAAATGTGTTGAAAATCTAGTTGATATAAAGTTTCGATATAAGGAATATGTTGAAGATTGTATGAGTGAAATGAAATCAAATTATATTATATAAATTTTAGATGTGAAAAAATATACTAAAACTCTCAATGTCAAGTATAATTTTATTATATAATTAGTATTGTAAAATTGAATTAAATTTACTTCAGGACACCAAATAGGTTCATGATGCTACATGAAAAAGGAACAATGACAAGTCCATGACAAAAGTTTTGAAACATAATGAACATAATAAGTTTCATCAAATAATTACACAAACAATCTTCTGGAAATGTGGAACTTATTTACCCCAGAAAAAAAAAGTATTTTAGGTAGTTAAAAGTACTAATTATAATAGTGAATGAATATTTGTACATCGTTAGTTCCAAGAGGATCCAATCAGCACCTATAAATGAGTGATAGAACAATTTCTTACTTGTGGCTCACATACATAATAGAGCAAGACAGAGAATATAACCTGGCATGATCCTTTAATGCTCTGTTCATTTGTTGTTGTGCAGTGCGCTTCACCTCATCAATTGTCATCTAGGAACAATGATATAAGCTAATTAGAACATCCTTTCAACAAGATTAAACAGAACTTTCTAGCAAGTCAGAAATAAATTCCATTTTTTAGCATTAGAAAATATGTCAGCAGAAATAAAATGAAAATATGAACATAGACAGTACAATGAGAGCTTGAAATATAGGGAAGCTGGTAAAACTAAAATCCATATGGTTTTAGTGATCCTATTTTCAACCCAGCTTAGTACCATTCAAGATAATAAAGTTTTCTCAAGTTTAGAAGAAAATAATTTATAGTCTCATTACATACATATGATATACATATATACATTAATTGGATAAATTTGGAAGCAAGCACTGCCTATTCTAGGAAACAAATGCCTTAGATTGTGGGATTGATATGCTATTAATAAAATCAAGATATAGTCAACATAGAGAATTAAAAACAATAGAAATCAAATCTGAAACTTCTCAAAATATCTCGCCAAGTTTGGACTTCGGATTTTTCAACTTTTCCCTTGTAAATTTTCACTCCAGTTCCTCCCTCTCTCCCCACCAGACATTTTTGAGTAACAAATTAGTAAATCCAAATGTTCCATTTTCAGATAGTTTCTACAGATTAAGTCTGAAGGCTTTGGTAAAAATGAAACAAAAGTTCTGGAACCCAATCTATCTTTGTAGCATTTACATCTAATTTCTGTAACTGCAGATTAGCACTGAATTTATTATGGACAAAAGAATAAAATTTCAACACATGTTAGGAGGTAACTGTAAGAGCTTCCACAGATATTATGTGGGCCTCTACCCTTATAAGCACCTTTTAGCTTATTTAAATAAGCTTTTTGGCGAAGTTTATCAACACAAGTTATCTCTAACTTGCTTCTTTAATTGTTTTTACAGTCAAATTTGAGATAATCTCTAATGTGATAAGAGCTACCTAAGTGCTTAATAAAGTTGTTCACTCAAACTCCTCAGACATTGAAGAATTCTGCCGAAAATTCACAACTAACATATGAGCATGTCACTTAATAATAATCCAGCCATCCAGTGAGTAAGCCAACAGACCATACAAATACAATCATATAGCATAAGCCTCCTTATGCAGTATTATAGCAGCTAATTATTTAGGTGCATACTGTTGGAAAATAAAGATCATACATGAAGGTTCACTATATACTCCAAGAAATGTGTGGAAATATTGCATTTAATTTGATTAGCTAATTTGTTGTGATTAGATTTTTGCTGTTATTGTTCTTTCCTAATTATAGGCTATGGACTGTAACAACTCCTAAAGTTACGGGAGAATCCTGTATTATAAAATAGTGCAGTATGATGAATAAAGGAGGTGATGATTTTATCCCAAAAGTATTTCTTCATGGTATCAGAGCGGTGATCGTATCTTGAACCATGACCTCAAACAATCAATTATCCTTCACCACCACTGGCGAGAACTCATCCTCAACCGGATCTTCCCGGAGCCAAATCATTATGGATTCCTTCACTCCACAAATTACAAACCATAAACTCTCTGGCCACAATTATCTTTCGTGGTCACAATCGGTTCGTATGTTCATTCGCGGAAAAGGAAAAGATGAGTTTCTTACCGGTGAATCCATTCAACCTGCTGAAACCGATCCTTCATACAAAAATTGGATTGCAACGAACAATATGGTGCAGTCATGGCTCATCAGTTCAATGATGCCTGATATCGGGGAAAATTTCTTGCTTTTCTCCACCATAGTAGAAATCTGGGAAGCCGCCAAGTTGACCTATTCGATTGCAGATAATACCTCTGAACTCTTCGAGATCGAGAGCAGTCTACACGATCCCCGACAAGGTGATAACTCTGTCACTGATTATTTCAATTCATTGACTCGATTATGGCAGAAAATCGATTTATACGACACTCATTCATGGAAGTGCTCCGAAGACGCCCTCACATACAAACGAGTTGTTGAAACGAAGCGAGTTTTCAAGCTTTTATCGGGTCTCAATAAAGAACTCGATGAAGTGCGAGGACACATCATTAGCATCAAACTGTTACCCTCGTTACGTGTTGCCTTCTCTACGGTCCGTCACGAGGAGAGTCGGAGGAAAGTTATGATGAAAGAGCATATTGCAACAGCGCCAAATGAAACCTCAGTGTTGAATTCTGCTGATTCCAACGCCTTTGCAGCAAAGGACCAAATCAATAACAGACCACGCAAAGGTAGACCGTATTGTGATCATTGTCATCGTCCGGGTCACTCACGAGAGACATGTTGGAGAATCCACGGCAAGCCACTAGACTGAAAACCTTTCAGACCCACAGGAGATTCATCAAATCGCACTGCCAATGCTTCAGTTTCAACATCTGCCTTCAACAAGGAACAAATGGAAATTCTTCAGCGACTTATTAGTGAAAATCATTCCACGACACCTTCGGTCCAAGCCAACACTGTCATGCACGATAATAGTGAGCATAAAGCCCTCCTCACCTCTGCCGACAACCTTTCATGGATTGTTGATTCTGGTGCATCTGATCATATGACTGGTAACTCGTCTCTATTCTCCACATTGAATTCGTGTAATTCGATTGCCACTGTGACAATTGCCAATGGAACCAAGTCACTAATAAAGGGAGTTGGAATTGTTAAACTCTATGAAAAACTTACCTTGACTCAAGTTTTTTACCTTCCTGATCTTAAGTGCAACCTCTTGTCAGTGTCAAAATTAAATAAGGATTTGA
>NC_142168.1:64002315-64066708 GCF_029865625.1 Vigna umbellata
TGTTATATGATACATTGACTGAAGAATGCTTGACGTATGCTTTAACTGGTTTGAATTCAAAGCTCCTTGAAACTGTGATAGTCTAAGTTCTATGTTAATATAAGGGTCTTTTATGCATGTGCCACAAAAAAGTCAGAATTTGAGCGTCTAGTTGGGGCAATTGAAGTGTACTATTTGACTAATTGGACTAAACCAAAATTGAATGAAGAACTGCATGTTACAAACTGTTGGGTAGAATGGAATAAGGAGTTATATAATGTTCTGATATGGGGTGAGCTTTGCATGAGATGTAGGTATGTAGCACAGGATATTGAAATCTGAATGAACTTAGTATTTGACCCTAAATCCTAAAATGGTATAATACAATTGTTAATGACTGTCTCGGAAATTGTTTTGACCTTGGTATGGAAATCTGATTTTTTTTTCTGAAAACGGATTGCTTTGAAATGTTATAATGTATGCGTATATGCTTGATAAGATTGTATATTGAGTGTATGCAGTCATTATGGTGAAATGCTAGTAATTAGCTGTGATGATTCTGGTGAAATAAAGGGATTATTAGCTGAATAACAGATATGCTATATTTGCCATTTCATGTGAGTATAAGTTGTTTTGTATAACCACGAGGCAGAAAAAATGGTGATGTGTGGTTTTGATAGAGAACTCTGCACTAGAGAACCTTGAAGTTTGACTTAAATACTGCACCCAAAATCTGTCTGGTTTGAACCCAATATCTTTCATTAAAACGCTACTGTTTTGCACTAGGCTTTTAGGCTATTTTTTGCATCAAATAAGTGTTGTTCTGCATTGTTGGCTGGCTGTTTCAGCATTGTATTATTGCTGTTTCGACACTATTTTAATTAATTTTTCTGGACTACAAAGTCTTGCTGTTTGGATTAAAATTTCTGCACCAAAACATTGCTGGTTTGGTTAAATTGCTGCTGGGAATTCTCTGGTGATAAGAATAAAAATCTGCAGAAACTTGGTGCTGTTTTAGAATAAATAACTGCAGAAAATTGGTGCTGTTTTAGAATATAAATCTGCAGAAAATTGGTGTTGTCTTAGAAAAAACTCTGCTGAAAAATTGTTCTGTATAAGATGGCTTTGGATTTGTGTCTGTTTGATATTACGAAGAAGGTATATGATATATTTCAAATAGAAGTAGGCTTAATTCTGGAATGATAATCTGATTTGTGTTGTTGAATACCTTTATGCGTACTGGTTTCTGACTTATGGATGTCCGAATTATAATTGGTATTATTTCACCGAAGATATGATTGAACGTGTGTTATGGTGTATGTGTTGGATGATGGATTACTGTCTTGGTTTGCTTTGACTAATTTTCTGAGTATCAAAGGGTATATTCAAAGATTTGCATTACAACATACTAAAACAATAACACATTAAAACGCAACAACACAACGCCATTGTTGTGTGTTCTTCAAAGCAGTGAGATCAATAGATGTTAGAATTGATAAAGTGATTACAAATTGGCAATGCAAAACCTAGTTACAAAGATTGCTTATTGAAAAGTAATATGTTCCTGCGACACAAAGGACAAGTATGATTGATGTCAAGCCATTTTTGATGCAGCTGTAATGAAAGATATGAGAACATGGATGGGGTATATGCAAATTGCTCTTGAAGAACACGAAAACAACAGAGAAGAGGCACAAGAAGAAAGTCAAAATTAAAGAGCCTTCGAGTTTGATCAACTAGATTTAGTAACCTTTAAACCTTCCTCCTCGCAACCAATCATTGAAGAAGTACTGACCGTGGTATGGACAACTTTTGCCAAACAAGATGTTAAAGTTGAAGCAAAGATTGACACCCTGTCATCCCAAATACAACTCCTTATCCAATAATTCACAACCCATACCCCTCTAGTTGATCCCAAAATCCAAAATCCTTAAGTCATAATAGTTGTGTCTCTCCATCCAAAACTGTTGCACGTTATTTTGTTGGTCGTGATGTTTTTCTCCTTTCTGACAATACGAATATTTTCTGTTACATGTGATAATTTTCTAATTTCATGACTATATTATACATATCGATTGATGAGTTTATACCTCTTACAATGTATGATTAAATTGCAAATCTCTCACCAAAACTTCACACATGTAGATCCTTAACTAGGCATTCAGCTTCTCCCCTGCAAAATCCTTCTTTACTGTTTAGCAAATAAGGGGGAGAAAAAAAGCAGATAACATATATAATTATGAGAGGTGATAGAAATATAAGAGGTGTAAGAAGAATAAGAAGAATACATTAGGGCTCATAGTTTATGACACATAGTTCACACGATGTCATATGTCGTATCCTCTAAGACAAATCGTCTATCAGACAATTGCATTCATGCATGTACTCAAGGGGAGTACACCAAAAGTTAGCATAATATAAAATCAGGGGGAGTTTCTCCAGATTCTTAGAGTTCATCTTAGGAGTCCATATTTACATTCATGTAATATGTTTTGTGTTAATAAAATCTTATTGGTTGTTGTTTATTCTTTTAATTTTGTTGATTGTAGTTTATCTGTTCTTACACTTACATGTTATTTGTTGTTTAATTTATTATAACTTTTTTATACGCCATATTCTCTTGCAATTACATTCACTAACAGCGTGCAAAAGATAAAAACAATAAAAGATGTAAAACACACAAAACGTAAAGCTAAATGCTAAACTAGGTAAGAACATACATCGTTTAAATATGTATTTGTTAAACATAAAAAAAATGAAATTGTTAAGACAAAAATCGTCTATGCGTCTAAATGCTCTCATGTTTTAAAGTTTAATAAAATAACATTAAAATAGGAAAATAATTGGAAAACAACTTAGGATGAAAAGACAAGACCTAGAACCTGAATCCCCAACACAGAAACCTACACAAAACTTAGAACCTGAATCCTTAACATAGAAAAGCTTAGAAAAACACTTAGGTTCTTAGGAATTAGGAAAACACCTAGGTCAAAACACCCAGATGCATAAATAAACGCTATTATGCCTAAAGTGTCTAAGAGAGGAGTTAAATTCTTGATGTTTATCATACCTGAAGAAGGTATTCAACGTAGCTCTCTAAATCAAAATAAGTCAAGACGATGTCTTTGACAAAACAGACTAAAAGACTTAAAAATCTTGAACCAAGCTAAATGTTATCTGTCTAAAAAGAGACAAAAACAAAAGAAGCGTTTACATGACTAAATGATAGCATGAGCTTAAATCATACTTTATCCAACGATGAAGTCTGTATACAAGACTTATTATCTTTAGAAAAAAAGAGCTTAATTGCAAAAACCTACCAACCGTAACGCACTTTGTTGTTCTGAGCAAACATTAAATGACATTAAATGTTCAATGATAAACAAAATTTTTTATCCCCGACAACGGCGCCAAAAACTTGTTAACACTAAGGCAAGTGTACTGAATCATATCAAGTAATAATAAATTGGTAAGACCAAGTATCGTTTCCCAAAGGACTCACGACCTAGACAGTTGTGTGATTTCTTCATTAAATTATACTTGCAAACAAAATCATTGGGTTTGAATTACGGAAAGTAAACATGAATGCAATTTGATCAATTGGATAGAAAGATACAAAAGTGGTTGATGTAAAATATGAATGATTATGTTGTTGGGGTTTCCGACTTATCCTATTGATAACAGTTGAAAAACTGTTATTTTTATGATTAAAATTGACACTAAAAGCAACCTTTACACTTAGAAACTAGCTTGAAATCATGCTTTTCTTTATATTTTTGGAAATAAGAGAGCTGGACAGGTTTATGCTTGATTTCAGTGTTTTTGTGCAGGTTTTAAGGTGAATTTGGTGAAAGAAGTGAAGAAGAAGAGAGATGAAATCAGAAAAGACAATAAAAAGTGCAAAAGGAGAAGCCGAAGTCACCGCTCAGCGGCAGTTTATCGCTGAGCGGCACTCAGGAGCTTGCGGGAGGTCCGCTGAGGGGCAAAATGGCCGCTGAGGGGAGAAAACAAGTCACGCACTCACCGCTGAGCGGTATTTTACCGCTGAGCGGCACTTTAATGGGCTTGGATTTGACTTTTTGTAATTTACGAATGATATATAAGCTTTAGGGTTTCCTAGGGTTAGGCATCTCTGGCTGGAACGAAGCAAACACTCTCTCTTCCACCCCTTTGAAGGAGGATCTTGGATGCTGAGGCTTCCTCTTCACCTTTTTAGGGTTTATTCTTTCATTCTTTCATTGTAATTCATCTAGGTTCACCATGAATATGGTGAACTAAACTCTGTATGTTTGTTGGGGAATCAATGTAATCTTGTGAAACTCTCATATATGGAATCTGTTTTTACATCTTTTAATTAAGATTTATGCTTTCTTTCATCATTAGTTAGGGTTTTTCCTCTTTGCTTAATGCTTGCATTGTTTAACTCATTCGATGCATGATTATTGGTTTTGTCGATACGGGCACGTACGGGGAAGTCTAGATCCGGGGAATTTCTCCCAATATGATATTGGTTGTCGTTAAGCTCCTGCACTTATGAACTGATCATTAGGAATGCTAGGAATTGTATGAACTCGTGATTAGGGAGAAGCCTTCTGGAAAGGTACATTAGAGAGTGGCATTAACAATGATGATTTGAATGTTGAATTCCTAAAATATATGAGAGTGGATAAGATGAAATTGACCCCCAACAACATATTCATATCTATATTTCATTGAAAGTGTTTATCTTTTGATTTTTGCCATTGATCAAAAATTCATGCATACATGTTTATTTTCTGTCTTGCATTTTAAACCCCAAATATTTCGTTTGTAAGTCTTAGTTAATCAAGAAACCACATAACTAAACTAGGCCGTGAGTCCTTTGGGAAGAACGATACTTGGTCTAACCAAGTTTATTACTTGAACGATTCGGTCATACTTGCCGATTGAAAACAAGTTTGTGACATCATAATTTGGTGTTCATAAATTTGTCCATCAAGTTTTTGGCGCCGTTGCCGGGGACTCGTGGTTTAACTGGTTAATTTGTGTGATTATTGATTATCTTTGACTTATTTTTTTTATTTTATTTTTAAATTTCGAATTTTTATTTTATTTTATATCTTTTTGTGCTAACCAAATCTTTTCTAGGGTTTTGTGTTCTTGTGTATGCAGGAGGCAATTCGAACTAGGAGCAAGAAAACAACAGAACCTCTGCTTGAAGGATTAGAAGACAGTAGACGGAGGAGAAGAATCAGAACATCTAGAGAACTTTTCCCTCCTCCGGAAACTCTGTTGCAACCATCACCACAAGGTTCTGACAATAGCACAGAAAATATGGAGAATAATAATATTAGAAGAACTCTTGCTGATTACACCAATATAGCTGGACCTCAACACTTTAACAGCATAGCTAGACCTAGAGTCAATGCAGCCAATATGGAGGTCAAACCAGCACTGATCCAACTGGTGAAGAGCAATCAATTTAATGGGTTATCTCATGAAAGCCCATATGAGCACCTTACTACATTTAATGAAATTTGCAACACAGTGAAAATCAATGGGGTGCCAGACGAAGCAATCAAACTTAGTTTGTTTCCTTTCTCATTGGGAGGCAATGCTAAGCTTTGGTTGAACTCTTTTCCAGAAGGAAGTTTCACAGAGTGGGAAGCAGTGGTAACAAAGTTTTTGAACAAGTACTTTCCACAATCAAAGGTGACAAAAGGCAAGCAAGAGATATCTTCATTTAAGCAGGGCATGGAAGAATCACTGGGGCATGCATGGGATAGATACAAAAGTCTGCTAAGAAAAACACCCATGCATGGCTTTGAAGAACAGGAAGTAGTCTTAACTTTCCTTGGAGGGCTTGGTTCACAAACCAAGATGATGCTTGATGCCTCAGCAGGAGGCAATATTAAATGGAAAACTCCAGAGGAAGCTATAGAAATCATTGACAACATGGCTACTAGTGATAATGAGCTCAACAGTGAAAGAGGAGCTCCTATGCAACAAAAAGGGGTTCTCCAATTACAGACACATGATGCCTTGCTAGCTCAAAATAAAATTCTAACTCAACAGCTGGAGACTCTGACTAAAACTCTTGCACAATTACCTAAAGAGTTGAAAACTGCTGCACAGGTACAAACCCAGTTGTGCGAATTATGTGGAGGTGATCATATCAATGGTCAATGTGCTTTTCCAGTGGAAGCCTTGGAGGATGTTAATTTCATGGCTAATCAATTTCCATACCGTCAAGGGAATTACAATCAAGGGTGGAAACCACATCCAAGCATTGGTCAAGGACAAACTGGGCAAGCAAATCAATATAATAAGCAGCAACAACAACCAACCTTTTGGCAACAGTTATCTATGCTTAATGAAAGATCAACAAGGTTGGAAGAAACTCTTCAGCAATTCATACAGAAAACCGAATCTTCTCAAAAGAGCACTGAAGCTGCTATAAAGAATTTGGAGATTCAAATGGGTCAGATTACCAAGCAATTGGAAGAAAGGCCAAATAGAAATTTTGGGGCTAATACTGAGGTTAACCCTAGAGAAGAGTGCAAAGTGGTAAAGAGTGTGAATGAAGAGATAATTGAGTTAGAAGAAGGAGAAACAGAAGAAAGAAGAGAAATAGAGAGCAAAAACAATTTTCCTTTTCCAATAAATCAAGAGAAACAAATGGACTTCACGGAATTATTCAGAATGGTGAATAATAAAGCACCTTGGGAACAGATTTTACAGAAAATTGCAGTTTACACAAAATCTGATGAAGAAATCTCTACAAAGAAGAGATGTAGAGATGATGAGGCAAAAGAGTGTATAACTGTTAAGAAAGAGTCATTCCCTCCTAAAGCGTCAGATCCAGGCAGTTTTTCTATCCCTTGTACTATAGGGAAGAAAAAGGTAAAGAAAGCTCTCCTTGATTTAGGTTCAAGTGTTAACTTGATGCCTTATTCTTTACTGGAGCAAATCGGCAATGTTAAAATGAAACCTGCAAAGGTTAAAATAGTAATGGCCGATGGATCTTCAAAGGAGCCATGTGGGATTGTAGAGGACATTATAGTTTGTGTTGGCAAACTTCAGTTCTTGGCAGACTTTGTGGTGATGAAGATGGAGACTGAGAAGATACCTATCATACTTGGAAGACCGTTTATGAAAACGGCCAGGGCTATCATAGATGTAAATGAAGGTATAGTGGTGCTCCAGGACAGAGAGGAGAGAGTGGTGGTAGATGTCTTCAAAGATGAGATGCAAGCAAAGGAGGAAGAAGCTAGTTATAAAGCTGCATTTCGAGATGCACCCATGACTAGCCGTAAAGAAGAAAATCTTGAGGTTTCAGGTAACCATTGTTTGTTGTTTCAGGTACCCCAGGAAGAAGAGATTGGAAGAGGAGAAGAAATTCCTAGAGACTGGAAGAAAAGAAGACTCCAACTTGGCACACCTGTTAGAATCAAGAACAAGTTGTGGGTTGTGAAGGGATTTAAAGAGAAGGAGATGATAGAGATAGAGTCTCCATATTCTAGAAGAACCAAAACAGTTCAAAGGAAACAGCTGAGGAGTTGGTGGAATGACAACATCAACTATAAAGAAGATGGAACTTGAGCTTTATTGGGTCAAGCTAATGACGTTAAAAGAGCGCTTGCTGGGAGGCAACCCAGTGAATTTAAAAACTTTTGATTTGGTTTTGTAATTTTTAATTTGTGAACATTAGTTTTGTAATTATTTTGTTGGAGATAGCATCTACTGAAGGATGCTAGGTGGTTAAGTATCTACTGAAGGATACTATGGCTGTAACACCTACTGATGGGTGTTGGTAAGAAAATTTAACACCTACTGAAGGGTGTTGGTGGATTTTGGGTCAGGCTCGTGACGTTAAACAAGCGCTACCTGGGAGGCAACCCAGTTGATTGAATATTTCTGTTTGTTTATTTTAGTTAGGGTTTGCATAAGCATTTTGAACATTGAATTGCAGGGAACCAGTGAGGGGCACATATGGGAGGCACGTAGGTTAAGAAAAGAAGGAGAAGAGCACTTCACGAAAGTGCCGCTGAGCGGTACTTTACCGCTGAGCGGTACTCTCGCAGAATAGGGTTTTAGTTCCCCTTAGCGGGACCCGAGCCCATTAGGGTATTTTTAAACCCTAGGCTGCGCATTCTTTCACACTTTCAGACTTTTCTTTGTACAAACACTCCCACATATCTTCTCCAAGGTTTTCCACATCTTTTCACTCTTCCCTCTTAAGAAAATTTCTCTTCTACTCACTTTTTCACTAGTGTGCCATCAAAGTTTGGGGTTGGAAGAGAGCATTCTAGCTTGGAAGCATTCTCATTGCATCTAGTATCTCCACCCAAGTAAGTAAAATGCATTTTGTTCATTCTAGGGTTTTGATTTTGAATATGATGGTCAAAGCATGAAGATTTAGGGGTTTTGATTTCTTTGCATGATTTGATGATATATTTGATGTTTGAACCGATTAAACTGCATGATTATGAACTGGAAAACTGAAAATTGCATTTGGGTGGAGTTAGGAAAGCTTTAAAACAGGTTTTTCAAAAATCTGCAGAGTTACCGCTGAGGGGTAAACTGCCGCTGAGCGGCACTCTGCCAGATTTGATTTTTCTGGTTTTGTGTGATCTGGAATGTGGTACTGGTGGCGCTGAGGGGGAATTCTGGCCCTCAGCGGTGGTTTAGCTTCGAAAGGAGTTGTGTTTTTTGTTTTACTAATGATTAACATCATGTTCTGTGGTTTTGTATTTGTGTTTTGAATGTAGGAATGGCATCATCTTCAGGAAAAAGATTGAAAACCATGGCAACCAAGAGAAAGGAAAAGGAACCAGAACAACTCCACTCTAGCAGGTTCCTCTCTAGGAAACATGAGAAGCACTTTAAAGTGGTTCAGGACAGGAGACTTCTGATGGAGAGAAAGGTTGGAATGATACCTAACCTTGCTCCTCAATTTGGAGAGCAAGTTTTAGGGAATGATTGGGGAAAGCTAGCCACTTATCCTGCACCTGCCAACATAGCTGTGGTTAAGGAATTTTACACCAATGCAAAGAAGATTGGTGATTATCCAGCTGAGAATTATTTGGGCTATGTTAGAGGCCATGCTATCAGGTATGATCCTGATTCAATTAATAACTTTCTGGACACTGTATGGGCTGGTGAGCAGTGCCAGTTTGCTCTTTGCATGGAGGAAGGTGCTGATTATGAGGATGTGGAGAGAGTATTGTGTATATCTAGAGGACACTTCCAAAGGAATCGATCTAGCTCAGTGGTTAACATTAGGAGGACAGATTTGACTCCTCTTGCAAAGTATTGGATGGCGTTTTCTCATGCCAACATTCAGCCATGTTCACATGTGTCAGATATTACTCTCAGCAGGGCATTCTTCATCTACTGTGCTATCAGAAACTTGAATGTTAATATTGGGCAGGTGATAGCTGATGAGATTAGTGTGTGCGCTAATACTTCAAACAACAAAGCACCACTAGGACATCCTTCTTTGATCACGCACCTTTGTAAGATAGCTGGGGTGGACACTTCTGCTCCACCTTTTGAGAGGCCAAGAAAAGCTATTGATGAGGCCTACTATAGACAGTACTGTGGAGGTGATGATGCAGCTCAGCCAGTTCCACCACGTCGTGCTCGTAGAGAGAGAGGGCCAGCACAGAGCCAGACATCTGCTGATACACATGAAGCAGAACCATTCCAGATGAGGGACATGTACATGTCTCTTATAGGTGCTCAGTTGCAGTCCATTCACAGAGGGCAGGTGGCCACTGCTGAGATGATTGTGGGGATGTATGATACACCTCCAACCCACAGGTGGACTATGGATGAATTCCATAATGTGGTAGCTTGGCCAGAGGAGCCAGTGCATGGAGGAGGAGCTGGAGCAGCTGAAGCTTCGGCTAGAGAGATGGAAGAAGATGAAGCTGATGATGATGATGCATTTGAAGATGCTGAAGATGAGGAAGAAGAAGAAGATACAGAGGACAGCTCAGACTGATGAGGAGCTGAGATAGCATTTACTGATAAATGCTATCATGTGCTTATGTTTTGTGGTTTAAGTTTTCTGAACTTATTTGTTTTTGTTTTTAGATTAGGGTTTGATGTACTCTATTTGAAACCTGGTTTCTTGTGATGGTTTGCTATTAACTGTGATTGTGTGATAAGTAATACTGAATGATGCTTATGATTAATTGATGTGGAGATGATGTGCACATTAAAATGCTTATACAGGTGATTCACAAGCTTTGTGAACAAATGCATGATATTATGATTGTGATTGTGAAATTAAGCAGGATGTGTATGTCAAATGTGAATGAGCTTATATGTGAGATTTTGAGCTCCAGAGTTGTTATTGTTGAATGCTATTACTTTGAAAGCGTGAATGATTTTGCCCAGGTTTTCTATGATTGAATCAATTGCTTGTTTTGCATCATATGATCAAGGCCGTTTGTTGGAAACCTTTTTATTGGCCAAATTTATAAAAATTAGCCCACTAAAAAAAGAACACTTTGTGTTCTATCCTTTGAACCCTTAGCCTTGAATATACACTGAAAACCCTTGACTGAAAATCTTTACCTTGAGTTAAGTAGAAGATCTTGTGTGGTATTGTTAAATGTTCAAGTTTGGGGTTGTTGGGAAAACATGAAAAGCATTGAGCTAAGAGCTAAAAAGTAAGAATATGCATAGAAAAAGAAAAGAAAAGAAAAAGAAGCAAAGCTCAATGCAAAGGCAAAAGAAAGTTGGGAATGAATAAGATGATTGTGTTGTATGATTCTCTTAACTCAAGGATTTTGTGATCCAGAAAAACCAATTTTCTTGTTAGCCCAGCCACATTATAAGCCATAGAAAAGTCCTTGTGATGATGCATGCTTGTGAATGTTTTTGATTGTGGTAAAATGAAAGGCAAATTTGATTCATGTGACATTGTGATAGTAGAGTGAATGAGTGATCATCTCTTATACACTTGAGTGTGAGTGAAACACTTGACTTAGTGAGGAAATATTACATGAACACATGAACATCCATGCTTAATTGATTGATCATTCATGAGAATAGCATTTGTTGGAATTTAAATGACCTTGTGAACACTAAAACATGTGCACATCTTGAGTAAACTCTTGGTCATAAGTTTGAGTGAAGTTGTTACTTATCTTGGAAAAGAGGATTTTTGAATGAGTGAACCATCATATGAATTGGTTGAAGATTGAGTTACATCTTATTTGCTTGAGGACAAGCAAAGTTTTAAGTTTGGGGTTGTGATAACAGTTGAAAAACTGTTATTTTTATGATTAAAATTGACACTAAAAGCAACCTTTACACTTAGAAACTAGCTTGAAATCATGCTTTTCTTTATATTTTTGGAAATAAGAGAGCTGGACAGGTTTATGCTTGATTTCAGTGTTTTTGTGCAGGTTTTAAGGTGAATTTGGTGAAAGAAGTGAAGAAGGAGAGAGATGAAATCAGAAAAGACAATAAAAAGTGCAAAAGGAGAAGCCGAAGTCACCGCTCAGCGGCAGTTTACCGCTGAGCGGCACTCAGGAGCTTGCGGGAGGTCCGCTGAGGGGCAAAATGGCCGCTGAGGGGAGAAAACAAGTCACGCACTCACCGCTGAGCGGTATTTTACCGCTGAGCGGCACTTTAATGGGCTTGGATTTGACTTTTTGTAATTTACGAATGATATATAAGCTTTAGGGTTTCCTAGGGTTAGGCATCTCTGGCTGGAACGAAGCAAACACTCTCTCTTCCACCCCTTTGAAGGAGGATCTTGGATGCTGAGGCTTCCTCTTCACCTTTTTAGGGTTTATTCTTTCATTCTTTCATTGTAATTCATCTAGGTTCACCATGAATATGGTGAACTAAACTCTGTATGTTTGTTGGGGAATCAATGTAATCTTGTGAAACTCTCATATATGGAATCTGTTTTTACATCTTTTAATTAAGATTTATGCTTTCTTTCATCATTAGTTAGGGTTTTTCCTCTTTGCTTAATGCTTGCATTGTTTAACTCATTCGATGCATGATTATTGGTTTTGTCGATACGGGCACGTACGGGGAAGTCTAGATCCGGGGAATTTCTCCCAATATGATATTGGTTGTCGTTAAGCTCCTGCACTTATGAACTGATCATTAGGAATGCTAGGAATTGTATGAACTCGTGATTAGGGAGAAGCCTTCTGGAAAGGTACATTAGAGAGTGGCATTAACAATGATGATTTGAATGTTGAATTCCTAAAATATATGAGAGTGGATAAGATGAAATTGACCCCCAACAACATATTCATATCTATATTTCATTGAAAGTGTTTATCTTTTGATTTTTGCCATTGATCAAAAATTCATGCATACATGTTTATTTTCTGTCTTGCATTTTAAACCCCAAATATTTCGTTTGTAAGTCTTAGTTAATCAAGAAACCACATAACTAAACTAGGCCGTGAGTCCTTTGGGAAGAACGATACTTGGTCTAACCAAGTTTATTACTTGAACGATTCGGTCATACTTGCCGATTGAAAACAAGTTTGTGACATCATAATTTGGTGTTCATAAATTTGTCCATCACCTATCCACTCTCATGTATTCAAGAATTCAACTTTCTTAATTAATGTTAATGCCACTTTCTAATTTACCTTAAACCCAATTCGGTCAAAGACATCGCTGGATACTCTAAGGTTACAACATATGATACTGTTCGGTTCCAAGTCGAACTGCAACCTTAGATCTCTAAAACTCTCCACCAAGCTTAATTCTCTGACCATCATGGACGAGACATGAACTACCTTTCTGCTCAAAGCGTCCGCTACAACGTTCGCCTTCCTTGGATAGTAGAGTAGTTCAAAGTCATAGTCCTTCAAGAACTCAAGCCACCTCCTCTAGCTCATATTCAACTCCTTTTGATCAAAGAGGTACTTGAGACTCTTGTGATCGTTGAAGACTTGGAATGTAGACCCATACAAGTAGTGCCTCCAAATCTTCAATGCGAAGACCACAGCTGCCAATTCCAAGTCGTGCGTTGGGTAGTTCTTCTCATGTATCTTCAGCTGCCTAGAAGCGTACGCAACCGCTCTTTTCTCTTACATAAGCACACAACCCAAACCTTGATGAGAAGCATCACAGTAGACTTCGAATGGTTTGGCCGTGTCACGAATCAACAAGACTGGGGCTCTCGTTAACCTCTGCTTCAGTTCTTGGAAACTAGCTTCACACCGATCGGTTCAAGCGAACGGGTGATCTTTTTGCGTCAGCTGTGTCAACGGTGCTACCATCTTAGAAAATCCTTCAATAAAACGCCTATAGTAGCCCGCTAGCCCTACCAAACTTCGGACTTCAGTGACCGAACGCGGACTCTCCCATTCCAACACCGCTCGTACCTTGGCCGAATCCACTGAGATCCCTCCAGCAGAGACTACGTGCCCCAAGAACTGCACTTCTTTCATCCAAAACTCACACTTGGATAACTTGGCGTACAACTCCTTTTTCCTCAAGATGCTCAGCACCATCCTCAAGTGTTCTTCATTCTCTTCACAGCTCTTGGAGTAGATGAGAATATCATCAATAAAGACGACCACGAACTTGTCTAGGAACGGCCTAAAGATGCGATTCATGTAGTCCATGAAGATCGCTGGTGCATTAGTGACATCGAACGACATCACTACGTACTCGTAGTGTCCGTAACGAGACCTGAAGGCTGTCTTCTGGACGTCCCCTTCCTTAACCCGAATTTGATGATACCCAGACCTCAAGTCAATCTTCGAAAATATAGTAGCCCCATGCAATTGATCCAATAGATTGTCAATCCTCGACAAGGGGTACTTGTTCTTGATGGTCAGCTTGTTTAACTGCCTGTAGTCAATACAAAGCCGAGAGCTGCCATCCTTCTTCTTCACTAAGAGAACTGGCGCTCCCCAAGGAAATGCACTTGGCCGAATGAACTGCTTGTCCATTAAATCTTCAATCTGTTTCTTGAGTTCAACCAACTCTGCTGGTGACATCCGATATGGTGCCACAAAAATGGGTCCTGCTGTCGACACCAAATCAATAGTGAATTCTACCTCGCGAGGGGGAGGTAGTCTAGGTATTTCATCCATAAATACATCCGGGAATTCGTCCACAACTGATCGTCCTCCACTCCGCTTGCTACTGGACGATCGTTCATGACTTAAATCTTCAAAATTCTCATTCGCGTGCGTCATTATCAGAAAACAACTGACGCCCTCTATGATGTCCTCCTTTAGCTGACCGAGCGTCACAAACAACTCTTCTTCTTCTTCATTAGGAAAAACTAACTTCTTTTCACCACAATCTATGAGAATGCGATTGGCAACCAACCAATCCATTCCTAAAATCACCTCTAAGTCTTTTAGAGGTAAACATATGGGGTTCACCTTATATCTACGCCCTTCTACCTCAATAGGACATCTAACACAAACCGTAGACGTCCTAACCTCACCAGCCGCTGGGGTTGACACCACCAAGTTGAACGACATCTCGCTCTCAGCTAACCCCAGTTTCTCAACGCACGCCTTCGAGATCAAGGAGTGTGTTGCCCCCGAATCATAAACACACAACAGGGCATTCCATATAATAAGTAGGTTTTGGTGATGAGTGTACCTTAGCTTGCTGCTTCAACGCCCGTTATTGCATATACTCGCCCAACCGCCTGCGCTAGGCTACCCCTAACTAATTGTTGTTGCTTCTTCTGCTGTTCCACTTCGGCCACATTCTTCTCCAACACTTTGGCTCTCTCAACCATGGCAGGAAAAGACCTAATACATAGGCTGGATATCAGCAACTTCAAATCACTCCTCAGCCCATTTTCAAACTTCCGACACTGCCATTCTTCACTAGTCGCCACAGTGTTAAATCTCACTAAGTGCTTGAACTTGTTAATGTACTCCGAGACGGACATCCCGCCTTGCACCAGTTGAAGAAACACCACCTCTTTAGCGAAACGCACGCTATCTGGGAAGTACTCCTCATAGCACTTGCTTCTAAAGACTTCCCACGAGAGGGGACTTTGGGTGTCCGCCAAAATCATCTTCATTCTTGTCCACCAATGACTGGCCTCTCCAGTCAACAGATACTCCGTGAATGCCAATTGATTGTCGTCCGGACACCTCTTGGCATTGTAGATTCTTTCCATATCTCGTAACCACTGGTCGGCCTCATCAAGAAGGCATTTCCCGTTGAATTTGGCAGAGTGATGTTGGAGAAAACTCTCTAAGCTCCACTCGGCTTGATGGGTAGCGTTGGAAGTGGACACTCCAGATGTGTTCCTTGTGGTTGCGATGATCTCCATCAGTTGTCTCTGAGTCGCTTCAGAGTTGGCACGTGCGGCTTCCAAACTCTGTAAAGCGGTCGTGTTCTGCTGCATCAAGGCAACGTTCTACTGCTGTAGAGCTTCTATTACTAATTCTAATAATCTGGTGTTGTCGGATGCATCACGTTCGGTAGGTTGAGGAGGAGGTCTCGGTGCCATTAGTTCTCTAAGAAGCAGAGAAAGCAATCATTAGTTAATTTCAAGGAGTTTAAAATACTCATCAAATGAACGTCGAGCACACAGCAAAAGCATAACATACTCATAACCTACAGTATTCTTTAAGGAACAAACTGCTTTGATACCACTAATGTAACATCCTAAAAATACAGTATAAACTATATAATAGAATAATTACATTTACCAATAATTCAGATCAGTCTTACACTAGAGTGGAGCGAACGCTTATGGCCGAACGGCCTTACATAAAAGAGTTACAAAATTAATTAAGCAGGTTAAGGAAGTTTAACCGAACGGTTTACAAAACTTATACCAAACGGTCAAATAAAATCAAAAGGGGAGGTGATCGAACGACCACCTTACTATACTAGACTACTGACCGAACGTCCTATTGTTCGGTCTTCACTTCTACCTCTACCAAATTTTCTTCTTCCAGCGCCTCTTCCAGCAGTTCGTCTCCTTTTGCTCACATCCACACGGATGATCATTGCAATGACAAAGACGGACGTACAAAACCAGACAACACAGGAAAACACAGGGTAAGCTTATGTAATTTAATTCAGTTACAAACATACAATTCATACCATCAACACACAGAATAGTTTAGTCATACTTTCATACAAAGCCTAATACTAGACTGACTGTCCGAACTGTATGAAATCTGTGTAGCTACGGCGTCCGTGCACCCGGGTGATGTAGTAACTGGAATACTCTCATCAACTGCCACCCGAGGTTAGTTCTATCTGTCCAAAGTACCCCTAAGGACTAGGACCTCTTGTCGTTCCCACACATGACCTACCCTCCTCTACGTGAGGACGAGTACTCATGGAACATCAGGATGAACCCACCAGCTTAGCATAACCACATTCATACTTTACAAATTCAGTAATCATCCATGAGTCGTTCCTCCCTGAAACGCTCGTTCATAATCCACAACATTTCATCCATCTCATATTCTCTTCATCTTTCATTATCCATCATTTTAATTTCATCTTTGTTCACTGATTTTAAGGACATCAAAATACCGAACGTTCAATCCTCACTCAGAACGGGGATGAACACTTGGAACGAGACAAAGAAGTCTCCCGTTCCAGAATAGAATAAAACCGAGAGGGTTACAGTCAGGTTGAGAAAGGAACCGAGTACCATTATACATATCCCAAGAACGAACATTATTTACAACATGAATTTATTTAAATGAAATGGCTCTTGTGAGCTCAAATCCACTTCAAAGAACATGTCCAGTACTAAGGCTCTAGGCCGGAACCAATGAATGTAGACACGTCAAGACGTTTAAAGAACCATACTTAGAATAATTCACATACAGAAACCTAATGTCAGTCAATGACCGAACATGGTAGAGGGAAATTCTACTGAAGTTGGACGAACTCTATTTTCATAAAGATAGATCATACCATAACCGAGTACAAGCACTTGGTATAAGACCGAGCACTACTCATTTCGAGAGCTTGGTGTGAGACTGAGCACTAATAAAATTATAATAGAAAGATTAATAAATATAATAAGATATTATTGAAATTGTGTTTAAGAATAACTAAAATATACAAATACATATATTTACAAAATTTTAAGTTTATCACCGAATACTCAGATGTAACTACGCTTGGCCGAACGCTCATGCATAGTATTACCACACGAAGATGCTCGTCCTCAACTAGGATTCTTTCCAAATGAAAGAATCCAATTTTAACTAAGGTTACTAACATTACCGAACGGTCAATGACCGTTCAATGACGAACATACACTATCATAGGGAAATTTCATATCAAATCATTTATATTCAAACTCATTTCTCAACTTATAACTTCATAACTTTATACATTCATATCATAATAATTTTCATAAGATTAAACACCCATAACATAATTAATCATACTTCATATAATCAAACATATCAACAATCATACTTCATATCATTCATCAATTCAACACACGTACATGTCATTCAAACATCATACAAATTAAATCATATAAGCTTCCCTTACCTCTGAGCATGAACGATCGTCCTAGAGACAGAATACGGTTCGTCTGACTACAGACCTTTCTACCCTTACGTTCCACAACTCTTCAAACTAACGAAACAGCCAAAATATTTTCATCAGTTAATAATAATAATAATAATAATAATAATAATAATAATAATAATAATAATAATAATAATAATAATAATAAACTAATGAAATCAAATTAACTATAGAGTTAACATTTGTTTTGAGAGTTTGAAGCTTTTCTTTCTCGTTTTCCACGAATGACTCATGGAAGGTAGTATATATAATAAAATCTAATGAAATGTAATAAATGAAAAGATAGAATCTAAAAAACTGTAGTCATATACAAATTAACGTAATTAATAAATAGCTATAGTAAGAATAAAATGTTATTAGTTAGTTACACATTAATTAGGCTATAAGTAATGTATCTTGAATATAATTTTACATTTAAAATATAAAAAAAGGAAACTTTAATAATAGAAAAATGTAATAATCTGATTTCAAATGGAAGTAGGCTTAATTCTGGAACGATAATCTGATTTGTGTTGTTGAAAACCTTTATGCGTACTAGTGTGTGACTTATGGATGTCCGAATAATAATTGATATTATTACAGCAAAGATATGATTTGCTTTGACAAATTTTCTGAGTATCAATGGGTATACTAAAATATTTGCATTACAACATACTAAAACAACACATTAAAACACAACGCCAGTATTGAGATTAATAGATGTTAGAACTGATTAAGTGATTACAATAATTGGAAATGTGAAACCTAAGTACAAAGATTGAATATTAAAAAGCTATATGTTCCTGCGACACAAAGGACAAGTGCGATTGATGTCGAGCCATTTTTTGATGCAGTGGTGATGAAAGATATGAGAACATGGGTGGGGTATGCGAACTGCTCTTGATCCAATTGCAAGTTCCTCAAGACATATGCTGCAAGAATCTTCTGTTTTTTCTTCAATTATAAACCTTTCAAGATTTTTCAAAGGATTATAGTTGTTTTGCACTGAATCGAAGATCAAAACACTGTCTTGGCTTGATCTTAAACTTCTATTGTTATTGTTTTGCATGTTGCTGCCACCCAAGTTCACGGCATCAATGATATAAACTTCACCATCTTCTTCGGCTGATCTTAAATTTCTACTATGGGCGTTATTGCGGTGATCTTGAATCACAAATTCAATGATAAAGCCATCGTCTACAATTGACCACTGCATTGCCATTCCTGTTACACAAAAAAAGATACGGGAAATCAAAACTTGAAAGATCGAATGAGGTAGTTTATTAAGAAACTAGTAGACAAAATCATTTGAGAAATTTAATAACTTACTTGTTTGATGTAGGAGAGTTCCTCGCTTTGAGATCACTTTACGATAGACTTAAATTTTGTTTTGAGAGTTTCAAGCTTTTCTTTCTTTTTTCCACGATGAAATGAATGACTCATGAAAGCTAGTATATATAATAAAATCTAATGACATGTAATAAATGAAAAGATACAATCTTGAAAACTACTGTGATATATAAATTAAAGTAATCAAATAATATATTATTAAATTACATTTAAGTTGGTTTCGTGTGTATAGTCATTCTTCAAAGTCAAATCATAAAAAATATAGTAAAAAGAAAATGATATTAGTTAGTTACGTGTTAATTGGACTCTAATTAATGTATCTTGATTATAATTTTACATTTAAAGTATAAAAAAGAAAACATTAATAATAGAAAAATGCAACCTTATCTATATTTAGTTTGATTATCATATACAAATTATAGTAATTATGTAGTATATTATTAAATTTCATTTAAGTTGGTTTCCTTATTCAAAATCAAATCGTTGTAGCTATAGTAAAAAAAAAATATTATTAGTTAGTTACATATTAATTAGGCGATCAATATTCAAAGTCAAATCATACTAATACTAAAAATTAAAAGATATTAGTTAGTTACATATTAATTAGGCTCTAAGTAATGATCTTGATTATAATTTTACATTTAAAATATAAAAAACAGAAACTTTTATAATAGAAAAATGTAATCTTATCTATATTAATTGTTGTCGGCTGTTTCGGCGTAAATAATGTATCTTGATTATAATCTTACATTTAAAATATAAAATAGGAAAAATTAATAATACAAAGATGCAATCTTATCTAATTTAATGTGATTATCATATATATAAATTATCGTACTTAAATAGTATATTATTAAATCATATTTGAATTGGTTTCATTATTTAAAATCACATTAGTTATAGTAAAACTAAAATGATATATTAGTTGGTTATATATGAATTATATATTAATTAGGCGATTAATATTTAAAATCCAATCATAATAGTTACATACTAAAAATTAAATGATATAGTTTGTTACATATTAATTAGGCTCTAAATAATGTATCTTGGTTATAATTTTAGATTTAAAATATAAAAAAGGAAACTTTAATAAAAATTAAATGATATTAGTTAGTTACATAATAATTAGACTATAGTAAAAAAAAATGATATTAGTTAGTTATATATTATTTACATATTAATTAAGCTACTATATTATTCAGAATCCAATCATAATAGTTTAGTAAAAATTAAATCATTAGTTAGTTACATATTAATTAGGCTCCAAATAATGTATATCTCGATTATAATTTTACATTTAAAATATAAAAAAAGGAAACTTTAATAAAAATTAAATGATATTAGTTAGTTACATGTTAGTTAGGCTATAGTAAAAATAAAATGATATTAATTAGTTACATATTAATTACATATTAATTAGGCGATTATTATTCAAAATCCAATCATATTAATTATACTAAAAATTGAATGATATTAATTAGTTACATATTAAATAGGCTCTAAATAATATATCTTGATTATAATTTTAGGTTTAAAATATAAAAAAGGAAGCTTTAATAAAAATTAAATGATATTAGTTAGCTCTACGTAATGTATTTGATTATAATTTTATATTTAAAATACTGAAAAAGGAGACTTTAATAATAGAAAAATGTAAATTTTTCCATATTTAATGTGATTGAACAAAACTATCAAGATGAAAAATAAAATAAAATTTCTTACCGAATGAGAATGGTGTTAATAATTTTGTTAATAAGACAATTTTGTTAATTTATATAATAAATATAGAACAAATAAGAAGATTAAATTAAATTGAAGGTGTTATTGAATGATAGTAAATTAAGTAGTATTGCTAATGATATTTTCACTCGTTAATGATAATAGTAATAATAACAATAATAATAATAACAAATAATATTATAATAAAACTGTGATATAATCTATCTAAAATTTGTCATAGAATCTAAAAGAAGGTTAAAATCTTATAATGAAATACATTAAAAGATACCATCTTGAAAAACATGATCTTATCCAAATTACTGTCGTTAAATAACATATATCAAAAGATTCCATATAGAGCTTCAAAAGATTACATTGATTCCCCAACAACAATACAAACTTTAGTTCACCATATTCATGGTGAAACTAGATGAAATACAATGATTGGATGATGCTTTGAAATATGCGTTCTTGTTTGTTCCTGATTCGTAACTATGGTATTGTTAGTATATCATATGCATATTCAGATGATAACATGTGTGTCATATCGTTCATTCTAATTCTATAATGTGGATTCTGGTTACGTGTATTGTAATTACTTCCTGGCTGATAGCTTATGTGGCCATCTGAATTTAATATCCTGCCATGCTGGATATACTCTGTTTCTATTCATGTGTGCAGTAGAAATTGACAAATTCGTGATATATGTATATGTTCTATTTTTGGGTTCTTTTAAGCTCTAACATAGTGTTAGGTTTCTGGGTTTGAACCTATCAAGAATTCAATCAAAAGATGGAGATAGAAAAAGAATGAGTTTTCTGTATTATTTACAGTAAAAGAGACCTCTTTACAAGAATGAGTTGGGAGCATAACCTTCTTGACTGAGGGCATAACTCCTCTCTACAAGCTAAAATGTCTGACTTTACACGAAGTATATTCGATACCCTCTACAGAGTTACAAGAGCTCTATTTATAGCAGCCCTGACCTGCTACCCTTTTTACAACCGACACCCCTACACCCTTAACTCCTAAACCCATTTATTCTATCATCATATATCTTAACATTACACCCGCTGCAGAACGACCTTGTCCTCAAGGTTGGAATCGAAAAACTTGGTCTCTTGGCTCCTCTTCATTATCTTGTTATCATCTGAAGAGAATCCACTGGAACTGCCCACCAATTCAGGTCTGGAGGCTTAGGTGGTGACAATTCCTCCTCCACTATCTTCTATTCTTCCTCTTTCCTTCATATCACCCCCAAATCCCACACCAAGGTCCACTGTTCTACTTCCTTTATTTTTAACAAAGCTTCTGGCTCCCCCCACCTTCTAGCTAGTGTTGTATCCCCTTGCTGAATACCTTCTTTCCTCATTGATTGAACACCCTAGTCAATATCGTTCGGTTTCGTCCTATAATGGTCAACACCGTTCGATTCCGCCCTATATTGGTCAACACTGTTCAGTTTCGTCCTATAATGGGCAACACTGTTCGGTTTTGTCCTATAATGGGCAACACTGTTCGGTTTCGTCCTTTAATGGTTAATACCGTTCGATCCCCTATCGAACGACCTTGTCCTGAAGGTTGGAATTGAAAAACTTGGTCTCTTGGCTCCTCTTCATCATCTTGTTATCATCTGAAGAGAATCCACTGGAACTGCCCAGCAATTCAGGTCTGGAGGCTTAGGTGGTGACAATTCCTCCTCCACTATCTTCTATTCTTCCTCTTTCCTTCATATCACCCCCAAATCCCACACCAAGGTCCACTATTCTACTTCCTTTATTTTTAACAAAGCTTTTGGCTCCCCCCACCTTCTAGCTAGTGTTGTATCCCCTTGCTGAATACCTTCTTTCCTCATTGATTGAACACCCTAGTCAATATCGTTCGGTTTCGTCCTATAATGGTCAACACCGTTCGGTTCCGTCCTATATTGGTCAACACTGTTCGGTTTCGTCCTATAATGGGCAACACTGTTCGGTTTTGTCCTATAATGGGCAACACTGTTCGGTTTCGTCCTTTAATGGTCAATACCGTTCGATCCCCTATCGAACGACCTTGTCCTTAAGGTTGGAATCGAAAAACTTGGTCTCTTGGCTCCTCTTCATCATCTTGTTATCATCTGAAGAGAATCCACTGGAACTGCCCACCAATTCAGGTCTGGAGGCTTAGGTGGTGACAATTCCTCCTCCACTATCTTCTATTCTTCCTCTTTCCTTCATATCACCCCCAAATCCCACACCAAGGTCCACTGTTCTACTTCCTTTATTTTTAACAAAGCTTCTGGCTCCCCCCACCTTCTAGCTAGTGTTGTATCCCCTTGCTGAATACCTTCTTTCCTCATTGATTGAACACCCTAGTCAATATCGTTCGGTTTCGTCCTATAATGGTCAACACCGTTCGGTTCCGTCCTATATTGGTCAACACTGTTCGGTTTCGTCCTATAATGGGCAACACTGTTCGGTTTTGTCCTATAATGGGCAACACTGTTCGGTTTCGTCCTTTAATGGTCAATACCGTTCGATCCCCTATCGAACCATGCAACTTCATCACTTTTGGATGAATAGGGCCTTCAGCTGAGAAAGCGAACATCTCCATCTGCTTTCGGTCTAAGCTTCCTCAATCTCCACCTCTTCATCCTCCCCCAAAATAACCGTCCCTTGACTCTTTTCTGGCCACTGAAGGCCTGGACGGAACAATCGTCTTGGGTTATGGCGATCGACCTTTGACCGCTCGGTAACTTTCAATCGGCATGGGTTATAGCAATAGGTCTCGGACCGCTCAGCTAATCCCGATCGGTCTGGTCTACAGTACTTGGCCTCGCACTGCTCGGTAACCGCTCCTCGCGTTCGTCCCCCAAATGACTCATCTTTTGACCCGCTACCCGCCAAAATCTTGAGGTCTTGTACAGACTTGTCCACCGTCCCCATATGTTTGGATGTCGCCAAACGCTCAACGATGGTTCCAAATCTTATTATCACCAGGGCTTCCTTCATACCATCCCAAGAACGATTCTTGGTTTTCTCCTTCCAAGCTCTAAACCAGTAACTGATGACAAATTTATGAACGACGCCATAACCTCGGCAAATGTGACCGAATCGTATCAAGTAATAAACTTGGTAAGACCAAGTATCGTTCTCCCAAAGGGCTCACGGCCTAGTTAGTTATATGATTTCTTGATTATTTAAGACTTGTGAACAAATTGGTATAAGATTCAAATGCAAAAGACAAGAATTAAACATGTATGCATGTGATGATCAATGGGAAAGAAGAACACAAACACTGAACGAATTATATGGATGAGTATGTTGTTGGGGTAATCAATTTCATCTTATCCACTCTCATATATTTTAGGAATTCATCATTCTTTTCATCAATGTTAATGCCACTCTCTAAATCACCTTGCGAAGAAAGCCTATCCTTAATTACGAGTTCATACAATTCCTAACATCCCTAATAATTAATTCTGAAGCACAGAAGCTTAAAGGCAACCAACCCTCTTATCCCTATGTCTAGGCAATATGCTATTGGGAGAATTTCCCTGAATCTATATTTCCTCGTATGTGTCCATATCGACAAAATCAAAAATCATGACATCAAATGAGTTAAACAATGCATGCTTTGAGCAAAGAGGAAAAACACTAACTAATGATGAAAGAAATCACGTATCATAAATATGCTGTTTAAACACAAAATTCCATATATGAGAGCTTCAAAAGATTACATTGATTCCCCAACAACAATACAAACTTTAGCTCACCATATTCATGGTGAAACTAGATGAAATACAATGAAAGAGCGAAAGATAGAACCCTAGAAAGTTGAGTAGGTAGCCTTAGCATCCAAGATCTTCCTCTAAGGGGTGGAAAGGTGTGTGTTTGCTTCGTACTCTGCCAAAGATACAAACCCTAGGAAGTCCTAAAGCTTATATACTATTCGAAATATTACAGAAAAGTGGGCTTAAGCCCAAAATAATGCCGCTTAGCGGTAAACTTCCACTTAGCGGTAAGTGCGTGTGTTGATTCTTCCCCTCAGCTGCACTTTCACCCCTCAGCGGAGCCAACGGGTGTTCATTAGTGCCGCTCAGCGGTAAACTGGCGCTGAGCGGTACTTGCAGCTTCTCTTCTTTTGCACTTTTTGAGTTTTTTTTTTTGATTCCATCTCTATCATTCTTCACTTCTTTCATCAAATTCACCTTAAAACCTGCATAAAACACTGAAATCAAGCATAAACCTGTCCAACTCTCTTATTTCCAAAAATACAAACAAAAGCATGATTTCAAGCTAGTTTCTAAGTGTTAAAGGTTGCTTTTAGTATCAATTTTAAGCATGAAAATAATAATTTTTCAACTGTTATCAGTAACCCGTGCTGTCCTTTATGCTTATGTACACGAGTCGCACTTTCTCCTCCTCTGTTACTCCTTGAAACTCGAAAAAGTTCTCTGTCCTATTGATCCAGTTTAACAGATCCATTCCTTCAAAAGTGGGTAATTCACCCCTCTTTCGCCATTTATTCTACCCCTCCAAATGATCGCCATTCACGCTCACTCCAATATCCTCATCGCGCCGGCGCTGGTTGTCATTTACGGAAATCTGACTTCCACCTGATTGTTCTTCGTTGTTGTAAGCCCGCGCCCCCATCATCCTCATTATTTTTTTCAAGTCCTGACGCACTGTGGCGGATTCCGCCTGCATCCGTTCCATCGTAATCTCCAGAGCCTCCAATCGTCTCTTCGTGCTCCCCTCCATCTTTGCTTCACGCCCAATTCGGATCCGGCAAGTTCTTGATCACTTCTTAATCAGGTTCTTATTTCTTGATCCTTCACCTCCACTTCGAAACGGCAGGTCGGACCAATTTGTTAGGTTCCTGGGTTTGGAACCTAACAAGAACTCAATCAAAAGATGGAGACAGAAAAAAAGAATGGGTTTTCTGTATTATTCTCAGTAAAAGAGACCTCTTTACAAGAATGAATTGGGAGCATAACATCCCTGGCTGAGGGCATAACCCTTTTCTACAAGCTAAAATGCCTGACTTTACACAAAGTATATTTGATACCCTCTACAGAGTTACAAGAGCTCTATTTATAGCAACTCTGACCCGCTACCCCTTTTACAATCGACACCCCCACACCCTTAACTCCTAAACCCATCTATTCTGTTATCCTATACCAATTTGTTAGGTTCCTGGGTTTGGAACCTAACAACACTCTCTCAATGCCGATAAAAGAGATGAAACCCAAACAGTAACACCCACCGACAACAGATAATAGAGATGAAAGAATGGATCACAGTAATAGAATTGTCACTTTACAAAGAATGGAGTTGGAAGCATAACCTCCCTGGTTGAGAGTATAACCTCTCTCTACATGCTAAAGACCTGATTTTTACAAAATAATACTTGATAATCCCCTTATAGAACCCACTCCCTATTTATAAAGTTTCTCTTCCTTCTATCCTAAACCCATTATCACCTATCACGCTATATCTTATCACATAGTTTTCTTAAGAACTCAGAAATTGTCATGAATGCTGTTATGTGATACATTGACTGAAGAATGCTTGACGTATGCTTTAACTGGTTTGAATTCAAAGCTCCTTGAAACTGTGATAGTCTAAGTTCTATGTTAATATAAGGGTCTTTTATGCATGTGCCAAAAAAAGTCAGAATTTGAGCGTCTAGTTGGGGCAATTGAAGTGTACTGTTTGACTAATTGGACTAAACCAAAATTGAATGAAGAACTGCATGTTACAAACTGTTGGGTAGAATGGAATAAGGAGTTATATAATGTTCTGATATGGGGTGAGCTTTGCATGAGATGTAGGTATGTAGGACAGGATATTGAAATCTGAATGAACTTAGTATTTGACCCTAAATCCTAAAATGGTATAATACAATTGTTAATGATTGTCTCGGAAATTGTTTTGACCTTGGTATGGAAATCTGATTTTTTTTTTCTGAAAACGGATTGCTTTGAAATGTTATAATGTATGCGTATATGCTTGATAAGATTGTATATTGAGTGTATGCAGTCATTATGGTGAAATGCTAGTAATTAGCTGTGATGATTCTGGTGAAATAAAGGGATTATTAGCTGAATAACATATATGCTATATTTGCCATTTCATGTGAGTATAAGCTGTTTTGTATAACCACGAGGCAGAAAAAATGGTGATGTGTGGTTTTGATAGAGAACTCTGCACTAGAGAACCTTGAAGTTTGACTTAAATACTGCACCCAAAATCTATCTGGTTTGAACCCAATATCTTTCATTAAAACGCTGCTGTTTTGCACTAGGCTTTTAGGCTATTTTCTGCATCAAATAAGTGTTGTTCTGCATTGTTGGCTGGCTGTTTCAGCATTGTATTATTGTTGTTTCTACACTGTTTTAATTAATTTTTCTGGACTACAAAGTCTTGCTGTTTGGATTAAAATTTCTGCACCAAAACATTGCTGGTTCGGTTAAATTGCTGCTGGGAATTCTCTGCTGATAAGAATAAAAATCTGCAGAAACTTGGTGCTGTTTTAGAATAAATAACTGCAGAAAATTGGTGCTGTTTTAGAATATAAATCTGCAGAAAATTGGTGTTGTCTTAGAAAAAACTCTGCTGAAAAATTGTTCTGTATAAGATGGCTTTGGATTTGTGTCTGTTTGATATTACGAAGAAGGTATATGATATATTTCAAATAGAAGTAGGCTTAATTCTGGAATGATAATCTGATTTGTGTTGTTGAATACCTTTATGCGTACTGGTTTCTGACTTATGGATGTCCGAATTATAATTGGTATTATTTCACCGAAGATATGATTGAACGTGTGTTATGGTGTATGTGTTGGATGATGGATTACTGTCTTGGTTTCCTTTGACTAATTTTCTGAGTATCAAAGGGTATATTCAAAGATTTGCATTACAACATACTAAAACAATAACACATTAAAACGCAACAACACAACGCCATTGTTGTGTGTTCTTCAAAGCAGTGAGATCAATAGATGTTAGAATTGATAAAGTGATTACAAATTGGCAATGCAAAACCTAGTTACAAAGATTGCGTATTGAAAAGTAATATGTTCCTGCGACACAAAGGACAAGTATGATTGATGTCAAGCCATTTTTGATGCAGCTGTAATGAAAGATATGAGAACATGGATGGGGTATATGCAAATTGCTCTTGATCCAATTGCAAGTTCCTCAAGACATATGCTTGTTTTTATATTACTTGATACAATTTGATACACTTACCAACGAGTTAACAATAATATAATATTTTATTTTTCAAATCTTCATTTTCTTCAATAATATTTTCATTAATTGATTTTAACTCTTTAAATTTTTAATTTCTTATGAGCATTATCTAATTTTTCTTATTCAAATAATAATTCCTTATATGTGTCAAGAAATTCACTCTCACTATAATCTAAATTTTCAGAATCGCTAAAGATACTTACTTGATTTTCAGAGATGTCATCATGGTCTTCCTCCCAAGCAATATATGCATTCTTTTTCTTGAAGAACCTCTTTTGGCCTATTTCTTCACCCTCTTTGGATTTTGACAATCTGCCTTCATGTGTCCTTTCTCACCGCAATCATAGCAATGATAATTTGGCAAAGATTCCTTATTTTAATTCCTGCCTTAGAATCTTCTTCTTCCTTTTAACTTCATGAACTTATTGAATTTCTTATTGAAGAGACCCATTTCTTCATCTTCTTCAGAGTCGTCGTCTTCCTTAAGACTTTTATCAAGCTTTGTTTTAAACGCCAAAGTCTTTTTCTTTCTTTTTTCTTCAAGTCTAGTTCATATTCTCTCAACTTACCAAACAATGCAGCCATTGCCATAATGTTAGAGATTTTGTGACTCACTGATTGTAGTCAGTTTTGGTTGCTAGGACCTATCCAAATATTTTAGAATTTCGATATTTAATTCATCATTTTCAAAGATCTTACGTAACCCAATGAGATGATTCACTATATGCATGAAGCGCTTCTGGACATCTATAATTGTTTCCCCTTGCTTCATTCGGAACATATCATACTCTTGGATTAGAGTATTTCTCTTGGCTCTTGTAATATCATCAGTTCCTTCATGGGTGACCCTCAAGGTCTCCCACATTTCTTGAACAATTTTAGAGGTTAAGATCCTGTAAAAGTCATCAATAGTTAGAGCAGATGAAATAATATTATGAGCTTTAACGTCATGTTGAAATCTTCTTCTATCTTCAGCATTTCATTGCTCTCGTGGTTTAGGTTCCTGCAAATTGTTAATAACTATAGTAGGAACAAAAGAACCATTTGTGACAATTTCCCAAATCTCATTATCAATAGATTCCATAAAAATTTGCATTCTCACTTTACAAAAAGCATAGTTTTCCCTATTAAATGATGCAAGTCTGTTGATAGAGGCACCCCTAACAAAGGTTTGATGTTGCCCCGTCATTTTTAGTTACTATGAAAGCAAGCTCTGATACCAATTGTCAGAGCGGTGGAGCAGAATGGTTAATGCATTCAACAAACCAAGATGGGGTGAGTTGGTTTCTTATCACATAATGTTCTTTTAATAATTTTCTCATGTAAATAGAAATTCCTTAAAAACAATTTAAAGAAATTTAAAGAGTAAGGAAGAGATAAAATTGCACAAGTAATTTTTAAACTGGTTCAGATCACAGAGATGCTACATCCAATTGTTAATCTCAACCGAGAATTAACGCTTCACTAGCACAAACCAACAAACTGTTACAATCATCAAGAAAATAAATCAGTTTAAGGTTAGAAAACCTCTCTTGTTACCTCAAGAGTGAAACTAACTTCCCTTGTAGCCCACAAAGGATGAACACCTCCTCCGAATGTTTTACAAAGGATGACCACCTCCTTTGACTCTACATAAAGGATGAACACCTCCTTTGAATCTTCACAAAGGATGACAAGCTTTCAACTCAGGAACAACAACACTCAATCACACTTCGATTGAAAGTTCTCGCTCTATGCCAACATGCCAAGTTCTCAAAGCCAAGGGTTCTGCAAACCCTAGAACACTTATCACCGCACACTACATATAAGAATTTCGAAAATACACTTATTTTGTATTCTTTGTATTTTAGAATGAGAGTCCTAATAAAATTTATTGAGATTTCACTCAAGGATACTTCCAAAAATTCGTTGTCAGCAGTTTAGCGTGTAATAATCGATTATCCTAAAATGGTAATCGATTATGCATTAATGAATGCACAATGGTCAACAACTTGCTTTAAAATTCTTATAATTGCTCTTGATAATCGATTATGGCAAGTCATAATTGATTATTGATAATCGATTATCATAAGTGGTAATTGATTATCTTGAGTATAAAATGAGGTTTTCTGATTCAGAACGATTTTTAACGCACCCTAAGGCAAACGATACACAAAATCAAGTATAAATCACACTCTATACATCAATCTACTAAAACACAAAAGCTTTAATATAAAGTAAGTCTTCATGAAGATCTTAACAAGTATGAGCACAACCCATCCACGAACAATTAGAAACATGCATTCAAAATTGTCAACATGTTAAATAATGCCAATCACATAACTAATCTACAATTATATATATATATATCCATACAATACACACTCCCAACATCCCCATAACCCACGAATGTACTCTAGGTTTCACCACCCACTAATACGAAAAGCATTTCATCAAGAAACAAAGAAATTGATAGCACCTGAACAATGCACACATTGTGCGGTCGCCAAGTGTTAACACTCCGACAAGTGTACTGAATCGTATCAAGTAATAAACATGCTAAGACCAAGTATCGTTTCCCAAAGGACTCACGACCTAGACAATTATGTGATTTCTTGATTAAATAAGACTTGTAAACGAAATCATTGTGTTTGTATTGCGGAAAATAAACATGGATGCAATTGTTGATCAATTGGATTAAAAGATGCAAAAGTGATTAATGTAAAATATGGAATGATGATGTTGTTGGGGTTTTCGACTTATCCTATCATCTCTCATGTATTTATGAATTCATCTTTCTTCATTAATGTTAATGCCACTTTCTAATTTACCTTAAACCCGATGTCTCGGTGAAGAAAGCCTAATCCTAATCACTAGTTTACAATGTCTTGTCTCCCTAGCAATTATTCATGCATTACATTCGCACAAAAGCTTAAAGGCAACCAATCCTCCTATCCCTATGTGTAGGTAATATTGCTCTTGGGAGAATTTCCCCAGTTCAAGATTCACCTATACGTGTCTATATAGATAACATCAATGATCATACAATTGAATTAGTTAAACAAAGCATGCATAGAGTGTATAGGAAAAACCCTAACAATTAATGAAGTAAAGCATATAAAATAAAGAATCAATTCAATAAATGAGAGTTTCAAAGGATTACATCGTTTTCCAAATAACAATGGAGGTTTAGTTCACCATAGACATGGTGAAACTAGATGAAAATAATGAAAAGAATGAAAGATAGAACCCTAAAAGTTGAAGATCGGAGCTTCCGCATCCAAAATCCGCCTCGAAAGGAGTGTATTTTCGCCTCTTTTTGTCTAAAGATATGAATCCTAGGTCGACTAAAACCTTATATAGTTTATTAAAAATTACAGAAAACAGGCCCAGGCCTAATTTAATGGCATTCAGCGGCAGTTTTGGCATTCAGCGGTAAGTGCGGCACTTTAGAATGATGCTCAGCGTTGACGCTCAGGCGTGAAACAGTGTATTCAATAGCAGCCTCTAGGGCTCAACGGTAAAAGTGTCGCTCAACGATAGGTGCGATACTCATATTAGCCCTCAGCGATGCCGCTCAAGCGTGAGAAAGTGTATTCATCAGCCAAATTGGTGCTCAGCGGTGAAATGGCGCTGAGCGGTGACAACAGTTCTTTTTGTTTTTGCACTTTTCCTTGCTTTCGTGAGTCCAACTCCTTGCTACTTCAACTTCTTTCATCCAATTCATCTTAATTCCTACCAAAACAAGGAAAACCAAGCATAAAACCCATCCAAGTCTCTTATTTCTAAAACTTAAGCAAAAACATGATTTCAAGCTGGTTTCTAAGTCATAAAGGTTGTTTTTTAATGTCAAAATTAAGTATAAAAATAACGGTTTTTCAACCGTTATCACCAAGACCCCTCAAACCCTTGATTATCCTCAACCCTTGTCCCTACACAGGCTTTAACACCAACTCTTGAGTGGGCTTGTAAGAACCAAGCTTCCCCTCCTCCCTACGCTCCCCCGTAAACCTCATTTGTTATTTACAACCCATCAGGTTTACCTACCCGTGATAACCTAAGCACCCCATTTTGAGTTCTTAGTTTCACTGACACGGTATATGCATCATCCATACCGCGAGGTTCTCTCTATCACGCATGTCCAATGGAAAAGCACAACACAAGACACTAAACATAAAGCTAAAGTCAGTCCTCTTACCTGGTTAAGTATTCTTCCTTCTTCCCAACGTTTATCATCCCTGAGTTTTCGTTTTCTACCTCCCTCTCTTTAGCTCTAGAAAATTTCTTTTTTTACTTTCACTCCATAACAGCTCCCCCTCCCTCTACAACTCTCCCAATATTTATAATATTTAAAGCCCTAAAAACTACCCCTGGATTCTTATCTTTTCTACCCCTTATCTAAAAATATCTACTTAATTTTTGGACATTTTCTTTCGGACTTTACATAAGGAGTCACAAGTTTAATGTGGGAAACCTCAACACACATTGACTAAAATATTTTATTTGTTATCTACTTAATTGTTGGACATTTTCTTTCGGACTATACATAAGGAGTCACAAGTTCAATGTGGGAAACCTCAAGCAAATGCAACTGGAGGTGAGAAAGCTCAGAAAAGTTTCTCCTTTGGAATTAAGGCCTCTGGCTAAGGAAAAGGCGAATAAGGCTGCTCCTCCTCAGCAAGACATCAACCGACTAACCAGAGAGGATGAGGCACACGTAACAGCTGCTCAACGCTCTCCGCAAATTTTCTGCCTACACCATACCAACCTTTCAACTATCCACTCTTGATCATCCTACACAATATAGATTATGAATTCCAACCCTCACCCGACAACCACAAAAACCTACCCATATTTGAACCAGTTCGAAGACATACAATTGAAATACCTTAAGACATAACCCCTTATCAATCATCATATCACCATACACCCTCACCAGAATATTGAAATCTTCCACCAAAATCCATAGTTGCTCTTCCAACACCCATCATAGTGAGAGAAACATATCCAAACCTCAACTGACCACCACCATATAATATACCTAAAGGAGCTATGGCACTCATTCGATATGACTCACAATTTGTTCAAAAACAAATGGTTACTCAAGAAGAAGAAATAAGGATATCAATAGAGCAATCCCTACCTGAATATCACAATTGGGATCTTCTTATCTATCCCAATTCACTATTATTCATCCATTGGATGTGAAAGGAGGCCTTCCTGCTGAGTTCTACCACAACATGGCTCTACCCTTATTGCAAAAGAATGGAAATGGAAACAAACGTATGAGGAAAGTACTTGTTATGTCAGACGCTATTGCACCCAGACTACCTGCAATACACAAGAGACCTCTGAAGATGAAAAAGATAAGAACTATCAAGGAAACTAGACCAGCTCCCACCAAACCATCATAACAATGATTCAGAAGCTTAACTCTATTGGAAGCAAAGATTATTCAGCTCAACTGACAAGTCAAAAATCGATCATGCCTTATAACGCCCATTCCCATTCTCATGCAGCCAAATGGAGTGTGTCTTCTGCAACCCAGTCGTATCTATCATTTTGACGACACCAATGCTACCTTCATAAAGGATCCATATGACATTGGATATTGGATTCTACCCATTCTGCCTCGCACACCACCCTTTGACAGATTATTGGTGAGATTGAAGAATGTTAAACCAGATGTTAGATGCTGAAATCTCGTCAACTGATGGAAAAAGAAGAAGGAAAGAATAAGATGCTAGAACTAGCTACCCATAGATCGTCATCTGAAGAACACGAAAACAACAGAGAAGAGACACAAGAAGAAAGTCAAACTTAAAGAGCCTTCGAGTTTGATCAACTAGATTTAGTAACCTCTAAACCTTCCTCCTCGCAACCAATCATTGAAGAAGTACTGACCATGGTATAGACAACTTTTGCCAAACAAGATGTTAAAGTTGAAGCAAAGATTGACACCTTGTCATCCCAAATACAACTCCTTATCCAACAATTCACAACCCATCCCAAAATCCAAAATCCTTAAGTCATAACAGTTGTGTCTCTCCATCCAAAACTGTTGCACGTTATTTTGTTGGTTGTGATGTTTTTCTCCTTTCTGACAATACGAATATTTTCTGATACATGTGATAATTTTCTAATTTCATGACTATATTATACATATCGATTGCTGAGTTTATACCTCTTACAATGTATGATTAAATTGCAAATCTCTCACCAAAACTTCACACATGTAGATCCTTAACTAGGCATTCAGCTTTTCCTCTGCAAAATCCTTCTTTACTGTTTAGCAAATAAGGAGGAGAAAAAAGCAGATAACATATATAATTATGAGAGGTGATAGAAATATAAGAGGTGTAAGAAGAATACATTAGGGCACATAGTTTAGGACACATAGTTCACACGATGTCATATGTCGTATCGTCTAAGACAAATCGTCTATCAGACAATTACATTCATGCATGTACTCAAGGGGAGTACACCAAAAGTTAGCATAATATAAAATCAGGGGGAGTTTCTCCAGATTCTTAGAGTTCATCTTAGGAGTCCATATTTACATTCATGTAATATGTTTTGTGTTAATAAAATCTTATTGGTTGTTGTTTATTCTTTTAATTTTGTTGATTGTAGTTTATCTGTTCTTACGCTTACATGTTATTTGTTGTTTAATTTATTATAACTTTTTTATACGCCATATTCTCTTGCATTTACATTCACTAACAGCGTGCAAAAGATAAAAACAATAAAAGATGTAAAACACATAAAACGTAAAGCTAAATGCTAAACTAGGTAAGAACATACATCGTTTAAATGTGTATTTGTTAAACATAAAAAAAAGGAGATTGTTAAGACAAAACTCGTCTATGCGTCTAAATGCTCTCATGTTTTAAAGTTTAATAAAATAACATTAAAATAGGAAAATAATTGGAAAACAACTTAGGGTGAAAACACAAGACCTAGAACCTGAATCCCCAACACAGAAACCTACACAAAACTTAGAACCTGAATCCTTAACATAGAAAAGCTTAGAAAAACACTTAGGTTCTTAGGAATTAGGAAAACACCTAGGTGAAAACACCCAGATGCATAACTAAACGCTATTATGCCTAAAGCGTCTAAGAGAGGAGTTAAATTCTTGATGCTTATCATACCTGAAGAAGGTATTCAACGTATCTCTCTAAATCAAAATAAGTCAAGACGATGTCTTTGACAAAACAGACTAAAAGACTTAAAAATCTTGAACCAAGCTAAATGTTATCTGTTTAAAAAGAGACAAAAACAAAAGAAGCGTTTACATGACTAAATGATACCATGAGCTTAAATCATACTTTGTCCAACGATGAAGTCTGTATACAACACTTGTTATCTTTAGAAAAAAAGAGCTTAATTGCAAAATCCTACCAACCGTAACGCACTTTCTTGTTCTGAGCGAACATTAAATGACATTAAATGTTTAATGATAAACAAAACTTTTGATCCTCGGCAATGGCGCCAAAAACTTGTTAACACTTAGGCAACTGTACTGAATCATACCATGTAATAATAAATTGGTAAGACCAAGTATTCGTTTCCCAAAGGACTCACGACCTAGACAATTGTGTGATTTCTTGATTAAATTAGACTTGTAAACAAAATCATTGGGTTTGAATTACAGAAAGTAAACATGAATGCAATTTGATCAATTGGATAGAAAGATGCAAAAGTGGTTGATGTAAAATATGAATGATTATGTTGTTGGGGTTTCCGACTTATCTTATCCACACTCATGTATTCAAGAATTCAACTTTCGTAATTAATGTTAATGTCACTTTCTAATTTACCTTAAACCCGATGTCTGGGTGAAGAAAGCCTAATCCTAATAACTAGTTTACAATGTCTTGTCTCCCTAGCAATTATTCATGCATTACATTCGCACAGAAGCTTAAAGGCAATCAATCCTCCTATCCTTGTGTCTAAGTAATATTGCTCTTGGGAGAATTTCCTCAGTTCTAGATTTACCTATATGTGTCCATATAAATAACATCAACGATCATGCAATTGAATGAGTTAAACAAAGGATGCATAGAGTGTAGAAGAAAAACCCTAACAATTAATGAAAGAAAGCATATAAATTAAAGAACCAATTCAATACATGAGAGTTTCAAAGGAGTACATCGGTTCCCGAACAACAATGGAGGTTTAGTTCACCATAGACATGGTGAAACTAGATGAAAACAATGAAAGAATGAAAGATAGAACCCTAAAAAATTGAAGAAAGGAGCTTCTGCATCCAAAATCCACCTCCAAGGGGTGAAGAAAGTGTGATTTCGCCTCTTTTTGTCCAAAGATGTCAACCCTAGGTCGACTAAAGCCTTATATAGTTTACTAAAAATTACAGAAAATAGGCCCAAGCCCAATTAAATGGCGCTCAACGGCACTTTTGGTGCTCAGCATTAAGTGCGGCTCTTCAGAATTAAAGCTCAGCTGCATTTTTATCCCTCAACGGTGATAATTGCGTTGGGCGGTGACTACGACTCTTCTTTTGTGCACTTTTACTTCCTTTCCTGAGTCCAGCTCCTTACTACTTCAACTTCTTTCATCTAATTCATCTTAATTCCTTCCAAAACAAGGAAAACCAAACATAAAACCCATCTAACTCTCTTATTTTCAAAACTTAAGAAAAAGTATGATTTCAAGCTAGTTTCTAAGTCATAAAGGTTGTTTATAATGTCAAAATTAAGTATAAAAATAACGGTTTTTCAACCGTTATAATTCAACGTTTGAAAACAAAAAAGATGATAAGAAAAAACCTATCTGATGCATTCACAATTTACTCTACTCTTTGCAAATAAGTTATTCTACACACATCCACAGAGCTATAGATAAAATATCAAGAGTGGACGTTAGAAACAAAAGATATATTCACATAATGTTCTTCACTTGAAGTCATTCCTAAAAAGAACGTACAACCTACTTCAAGCAAAGTACTGAAAAAGCATGTTTGCTTTGACAAGTTGACTTACCCAATAACTATCGTACAAAGAAAGAAAAAAGCACGAGTATCAAGGCTAAAAGCTCAAGTCTAACAAACATATATCCATGAAGTCTTTAAATAGAAGAGCTTTTGAAAAAATTTCAAGGAGATAGCTTAAGAGGAAAGTGAAAAAGCTTAAAACAAAAACATTCATCCTACAACCATGCAAGAGCGAAGAAAAGAAAGAGTTCAAGAAAAAAAGAAAAAGAAATACTCTTAACCTTCATTATTATATAGCTTACTATTGTAAGAGATAAGAGAGAAACATTTACGAGTGTTTAGACTGTTTTGTATTGTATTTGCATCCTCTCTGTGAGAGTTGTGGTCTGAACGACTTGTAAGCAATCGTTGATTGCAATTTTGAGGAGAATTAAAACACTTACAACTGAACTCAATTTGAGTTGAGAGATCTAGGAACAAAAGTCTAGTACCAAGAGTATAGTGCGAATACTCAAAAGATATCTAGACGCGGTAGTCTAGTACCAAGAATGGTGTGAATACTCAAGGGAAATCTAGGCGTGGTAGTCTAATACCAGGAGTGGTGCAAATACTCAGACTAGGAGTGGTGAGACTACGCAGTTTAATCTTGTGAAGATTATAGTGGAACCCTTTAAGGAGGAGATTGGACATAGCTCAATTGGAGTGAACCAATATAAAAATATTTGTGCAATTATCTCTTCTCTTATCTAAATGATCCTCATGTAAAAACCTGCAGTTGTGTTTTATTTACAAATACAAGAATCTTCCAAGTTAAACGATTACCTTTCATAATGGAAGTTCCTACAAAACGTTGTAGTATATATTTGATCAAAGGTGTACCTTCCTTGGGAGCTACATTCTTATTATACTTATTTTATTAATATTTGTATTGTCTTGAGTACAAGGGTATTTCACCCTAGGGGAAGTGATGGATAAATTTATGAACACCAAAATATGATGTCACAAACTTGTTTTTCAATCGGCAAGTATGACCGAATCGTTCAAGTAATAAACTTGGTAAGACCAAGTATCGTTCTTCCCAAAGGACTCACGACCTAGTTTAGTTGTGTGGTTTCTTGATTAGCTAAGACTTAAAGACGAAATATTTGGATTTTATATGCAAAAGACAAAAATTAAATATGTATGCATGAAGTTTTGATCAATGGCAAAAAGCAAAAGATAAACACTTTCAATGAAATTTATGTATGAATATGTTGTTGGGGGTCAATTTCATCTTATCCACTCTCATATATTTTAGGAATTCAACATTCAAATCATCATTGTTAATGCCACTCTCTAAAGTACCTTTCAAGAAGGCTTCTCCCTAATCACGAGTTCATACAATTCCTAGCATTCCTAATGATCAGTTCATAAGTGCAGGAGCTTAACGACAACCAATATAATATTGGGAGAAATTCCCCGGATCTAGACTTCCCCGTACGCGCCCGTATCGACAAAACCAATATTCATGCATCGAATGAGTTAAACAATGCAAGCATTAAGAAAAGAGGAAAAACCCTAACTAATGATGAAAGAAAGCATAGATCTTAAATAAAAGATGTAAAAACAAATTCCATATATGAGAGCTTAAAAAGATTACATTGATTCCCCAACAAACATACAGAGTTTAGTTCACCATATTCATGGTGAACCTAGATGAATAACAATGAAAGAATGAAAGATAAAACCCTAAAAAGGTGAAGAGGAAGCCTCAGCATCCAAGATCCTCCTTCAAAGGGGTGGAAGAGAGAGTGTTTGCTTCGTTCCAGCCAAAGATACCTAACCCTAGGAAACCCTAAAGCTTATATATTATTCGTAAATTACAGAAAATTAGGTCCAAGCCCATAAAAGTGTCGCTCAGCGGTAAAGTACCACTCAGCGGTAAGTGCGTGAGACGTTTCTTCCCCTCAGCGGCCATTTTACCCCTCAGCGGATCTCCCGTAAGCTCCTGATTGCCGCTCAGCGGTAAACTGCCGCTGAGCGGTGACTTCGGCTTCTCCTTTTGCACTTTTTGATGTCTTTTCTGATTCCATCTCTCACCTTCTTCACTTCTTTCACCAAATTCACCTTAAAACCTGCACAAAAACACTGAAATCAAGCATAAACCTGTCCAGCTCTCTTATTTCTAAAAATATGAAGAAAAACATTATTTCAAGCTAGTTTCTAAGTGTAAAGGTTGCTTTTAGTGTCAATTTTAATCATGAAAATAACAGTTTTTCAACTGTTATCACAACCCCAAACTTAGAACTTTGCTTGTCCTCAAGCAAACAAGATGTAACTCAATCTCCAACCAATTCATATGATGGTTCACTCATTCCAAAAATCCTCTTTTTAGATAAGTAAAAACTTCAATCAAACTTATGACCAAGAGTTCAATCAAGATGTGCACATGCTTTAGTGTTTCACAAAGTCAATTAATTACCAACAAATGCTCTTTTTCATGAATGACCAATCAATTAAGCATGGATGTTCATGTGCTAATGGAATATCTCCTCACTAGGTAAAGTGTTTCACTCAACACACAAGTGTATAAAAGGTAATCACTCATTCACTCTACTATCACAATGTCACATGAATCAACTTTGCCTTTCATTTTACCACAATCAAAAACATTCACAAACATGCATCATCATAAGGACTTTTCAATGGCTTATACTGTGGCTGGGCTAACAAGAAAATTGGTTTTTCTGGATCGCAAAATCCTTGAGTTAAGAGAATCATAACACACAATTATTCTTATTTTTCCCAACTTGCCTTTGCATTTGCATTGAGCTTTACTTCTTTTTCTTTTCTTTTCTTTTTCTTTGCCTATACTTCCTTTTTGGCTCTTAGCTCAATGCTTTTCCTTTTTCATGTTTTCCTAACAACCCCAAACTTGAACATTTAACAATACCACAAAAGATCTTCTACTTAACTCAAGGTAAAGATTTTCAGTGTATGTTCAAGGCTAAGGGTTCAAAGGATAGAACAATAAGTGTTCTCTTTTAGTGGGCTAACTTTATGAATTTGGCCAATAAAAAGGGTTCCAACAAACGACCTTGATCATATGATGCAAAACAAGCAATTGATTCAATCATAGAAAACCTGGGCAAAGTCATTCATGCTTTCAAAGTAATAGTATTTAACAATAACAACTCTGGAGCTCAAAACCTCACATATAAGCTCATTCACATTTGACATACACATCCTACTTAATTTCACAATCACAATCATAATATCATGCATTTGTTCACAAAGTTTGTGAATCACCTGTATAAGCATTTTAATATGCATATCATCTCAACATCAATCAATCAATAAGCATCATTCAGTATTACTTATCACACAATCACAGTTAATAGCAAACCATCATCAAACCAGGTGTTCAATAGAGTACATCAAACTCTAATCTAAAAACAAAAGCAAATAATACTTACAGAATACTGGGTTGCCTCCCAGTAAGCGCTTGTTTAACGTCACGAGCCTGACCCAAACTTTCAAGGATCAACCAACAACATCATTGTGGAAAATTGTTGCACCTCTCCCCCTAGATAGGGTTTGAGACGTTGACCATTCACCACCCAACTTCTCTGTGGATCATCAGCAGCTGGATTAAATATTTCAATTGCTCCATGCGAATGCACTTCTTTTATCACATATGGTCCTGTCCATTTTGACTTCAGCTTCCCAGGAAATATCTTCAATCTTGAATTGAACAATAATACCTGTTGTCCTGGGTTGAAAACTCTATTCACCAACTTCCTGTCATGATAAAATTTAATTTTGTCTTTGTAAGACTTGGATGAATCATATGCATGTAATCGCATTTCTTCAAGCTCCAAAATCTGCCGTCTGCGTGTGCATTGAGTTTCATAAGGATCAAAATTCAAGAATTTCAAAGCCCATAATGCTCTATGCTCCAATTCTACTGGCAAATGGCATGCTTTCCCATAGACTAATTGAAATGGTGATAATCCCATAGACGTCTTCATTGCTGTCCTATAAGCCCAAAGAGCATCATCCAATTTGAGAGACCAATCCTTTCTTGATGAAGTCACTGTTTTTTCCAGGATCCTTTTTATCTCTCTGTTAGACACCTCAGCTTGTCCATTAGTTTGTGGATGATAAGGTGCAGCTACCTTATGTTTTACTCCATAGTGTTTGAGTACTTTCTCTAGCTGATAATTGCAAAAATGAGATTCTCCATCACTGATCAACACTCTTGGAGTGCCGAAACGTGAGAATATCTGCCTCTTCAAGAATTTAATTACCGTGCTAGCATCATTTTTAGGACAAGCTAATGCTTCCACCCGTTTACTCACATAATCTACTGCTACCAGAATATATTCATTATTGAAAGATGGAGGGAAAGGTCCAACAAAATCAATACCCCAACAATAAAAAACCTCAACCTCTAAAATACCTTGTAAAGGCATCTCATGACGTTTAGTGATTGTCCCTACTCTTTGACATTTATCACAATTTCTAGCATGATTATGGGCATCTTTAAACAAAGTTGGCCAATAAAATCCTGATTGAAGAACTTTTGCTGTTGTTCTCTCTCCATTAAAATGTCCTCCATAAGGTGAATCATGACAATGCCAGAGAATTCCTTCTGCTTCTTCATTTGTAACACATCTCCTCAGAAGATTATCTGCTCCAATTTTGAACAAATAAGGATCATCCCAAAGAAACTGCTTGGCATCATGCAAAATTTTCTTTCTTTGTTGCCAAGTTAAGTCTTCCGGCATGACCCTTGCAGCTTTGAAATTAGCCATATCAGCAAACCAGGGTCTCTGCTGAATATGCATGAGTGATTCATAGATTTCAGACTCCTTGCTAGTTACCTCATTGTTGACTAACCGTGACAAATGATCAGCAATTAAGTTTTCACTTCCTTTCTTATCACGGATGTCTACATCAAATTCTTGCAATAGTAATACCCATCTAATCAGACGTGGCTTAGAATCTGGTTTTGTCAACAAATATTTGATAGCTGCATGATCCGTATAAACAGTCACCTTGGACCCAATAAGATAAGGTCTAAATTTCTCTAGAGCATATACAATAGCAAGAAATTCTTTCTCTGTGGTAGCATAATTCAATTGAGCATCATTCAGAACCTTGCTAGCATAATAAATTGGATGAAACTTTTGTTCTTTTCGCTGGCCAAGGACAACTCCTATTGCATAATCACTTGCATCACACATTAATTCAAAATTTTGATTCCAATCTGGCGCTACAATTACTGGAGCTGACACTAACTTCTTCTTCAATGTATCAAAAGCTTTCAGACATTCTTCATTCATTACAAAAGGCGCATCCTTCATCAAAAGATTACTCAATGGTTTAGCAATTTTTGAGAAATCTTTGATGAATCTTCTATAAAACCCAGCATGACCAAGAAAACTTCTAATCCCCTTTACATTTGTTGGTGGAGGTAGTTTCTCAATGACTTCTACTTTAGCTTTGTCTACCTCAATTCCTTTAGCAGAAATTTTATGCCCCAATACAATTCCTTCAGTTACCATGAAATGACATTTCTCCCAATTAAGAACAAGATTTGTCTGAACACATCTTTTGAGGACAGTGTTCAAATTAGCCAAACATCTTTGGAAAGAATCTCCAAAAACTGAGAAATCATCCATGAATACTTCAATGCATTTTTCTAAGAGATCTGCAAAAATTGCCTGCATACACCTCTGAAACGTAGCTGGAGCATTACATAATCCAAAAGGCATCTTTCTATATGCAAAGATACCAAAAGGACAAGTAAAAGCCGTCTTCTCCTGGTCTTTTGGATCTACCACAATTTGATTGTATCCCGAATATCCATCTAGAAAACAATAGAAAGCCTGCCCTGATAACCTTTCTAACATCTGATCCATGAAAGGAAGAGGAAAATGATCTTTCCTAGTAGCTTTATTTAGCTTCCTGTAATCAATGCACATACGCCAGCCAGTAACTGTCCGAGTAGGAATAAGTTCATTCTTATCATTATAAATTACTGTCATCCCACCTTTCTTTGGAACCACCTGTACTGGACTCACCCATTCACTGTCAGAGATTGGATAGATGATACCTGCTTCTAATAGTTTCAACACTTCTTTTCTGACCACCTCCTTCATAATAGGATTTAGCCTTCTCTGTGGTTGAGCACTTGGTTTATAATCTTCTTCCATAAAAATCTTGTGCATGCAATAAGTTGGGCTAATACCTTTAAGATCTGATATTGACCACCCAATTGCTTCTTTGTTGGCTTTCAAAATTTCTACCAACTGCTCTTCTTCTTGTAGAGATAAAGAGTTATTGATGATGACTGGCTTTGTTCCATCTTCCTCTAGAAAAACATATTTCAGATGTGATGGCAATCTTTTTAATTCTGGTGTCTGTGCTTTGACTGCTTCTTCTTTATCAATTATTTCGAATATTGGATCTTCCTCCGGACTCTTTTTCAATGTTCCCAAGTCCATTAGACATTCATCAATCAATTTCTCTTCTTCTTCATCTAAATCTTCACATGCATTAATGAGAGTTTTTTGCAATGGAGAAATATTTCGCACCATCCTTTCTTGCACCATACAAACTTCATCAAGTTCATCAAATTGAAAACATGCTTTGTCATCATTGGATATGTCATGGCCTTGGATACGTCAAAAGTGACTTCTTCATCATCAACTCTCATTTTAAGCTTACCATTCTCTACATCAATCAGAACTCTAGCAGTCTTCATAAAAGGTCTCCCAAGAATAAGAGGAACATCACTATTCCCTTCCATCTCCATCACAATAAAATCCACCGGGAATACAAATTTGTCAACCTTTACTAGAACATCTTCAACCACTCCAGATGGATATTTAAGAGACCTGTCCGCCAATTGAAGAGCCATTCTGGTTGGTTTAATTTCCAACCCCTGAATTGTTCTGCACATGGATAGCGACATTAGATTAATGCTAGCTCCCAAATCAATCAATGCTCTTCCAACTTTCACATCTCCTATGGTGCATGGAATAGTAAAGCTTCCTGGATCTTTAAGTTTAGGAGGTAGTTTCTGTATGATTGCACTGCAGTTACCCTGTACATTGATAGTTTCTTTTTCAATATACTTGTGTTTCTTTGTGAGGAGTTCCTTCAAAAACTTTGCATATGCTGGCATCTGTTGCAATGCTTCAGAAAATGGTATGGTGATTTCAAGCTTCTTAAACAACTCCATGAATCTTTCCAACTGCTTTTCTTTCTCCTTCCTTGAATAACTCTTTGGATAAGGAAGTGGCTTTTCATACTCTTTTTCTTTTTGTCTCTCTTCTCTCTCTTCTTCTTTTTTCCTTTTCTCTCTCTCAACTCTTTCTTTCCACTCACATGTTTCTTTTTCACTCTCACTCTCATTTTCTTTCTCTTTTCTTTCTTGTTTTCTCTCTTCTAACACTCTACCACTTCTGGTCACAACAGTTTTACACTCCTTTCTGAGATTATCATGTTTCATCTTGTCAATTATTCTCTTAACATAAACCTCCATATTTTTAAATGCAGCATCTACATTCTGACAATAAGACGCATTTGTCTTCAAGAATCTTTGGAAAGTCTCTTCAAGTTTTGTTGTTTTCTCAATTGGAGTAGATTGCATTTGCCATTTTTGTTGTTGCACTTGAACCATTGAGACCTGTTGTATTTCCTGTGTTATTTGAGAAAGCTTCATAATTACCTCTTCAAGCTGTTGAGATATAATTCTATTTTGAATAAGGAAAGCATCATTTGACTGTAACAACTCCTTCTGACTATGATATCCTCTTTCAATGTTGAGTTCATTGTCATTAATAGCCATATTTTCAATAATTTCAGTTGCTTCCTCTGGAGTTTTCCATTTAATGTTTCCTCCTGCTGAGGCATGAAGCATCATCTTAGTTTGTGAACCAAGACCTCCAAGGAAAGTTAGGACTACTTCTTCTTCTTTGAAACCATGCATGGGCGTTTTTTGTAACAGGCTTTTATATTTGTCCCATGCATGCCCTAATGATTCTTTCAGGCCCTGCTTAAATGAAGATATCTCTTGCTTGCCTTTTATCCTCTTAGATTGTGGAAAGTACTTGTTTAAAAACTTTGTTACCACTGCTTCCCAATCTGTGAAACTTCCTTCTGGGAAAGAATTTAACCAAAGTTTAGCATTGCCTCCCAATGAGAAAGGAAAGAAACTAAGTTTGATCGCTTCATCTGGCACCCCATTAATTTTGACTGTGTTGTAAATCTCATTGAAGGTAGTGAGGTGCTCATATGGGCTTTCATGAGATAACCCATTGAATTGGTTGCTTTTTACCAGTTGGATCAGTGCTGGTTTGACCTCCATGTTAGCTGCATTGACTCTAGGTCTAGCTATACTGTTAAAGTGCTGAGGTCCAGCTATATTGGTGTAATCAGAAAGAGTTCTTCTGATATTATTATTCTCCATATTTTCTGTGCTATGAACAGAACCTTGTGGTGATGGTTGTAACAGAGTTTCCGGAGGAGGGAAAAGTTCTCTAGATGTTCGGATTCTTCTCCTCCGTCTACTCTCGTCTAGACCTTCAAGAAGAGGTTCTGCTGTTTTCTTGCTCCTAGTTCGAATTGCCTCCTGCATACACAAGAACACAAAACCCTAGAATATTTGGTTAGCACAAAAAGATATAGGAGAAGATAAAAACAGAAAACAGAAAATAAAATAAAATAAAATAAAATAAAATAAAAACCGAAAAAATAAAAACAGAAAATAAAAACAGAAATTCAAAATTAAAGTCAAAGATAATCAACAATCACACAAATTAACCAGTTAAACCAGAGTCCCCGGCAACGGCGCCAAAAACTTGATGGACAAATTTATGAACACCAAAATATGATGTCATAAACTTGTTTTTCAATCGGCAAGTATGACCGAATCGTTCAAGTAATAAACTTGGTAAGACCAAGTATCGTTCTTCCCAAAGGACTCACGGCCTAGTTTAGTTGTGTGGTTTCTTGATTAGCTAAGACTTAAAGACTAAATATTTGGATTTTATATGCAAAAGACGAAAATTAAATATGTATGCATGAAGTTTTGATCAATGGCAAAAAGCAAAAGATAAACACTTTCAATGAAATTTATGTATGAATATGTTGTTGGGGGTCAATTTCATCTTATCCACTCTCATATATTTTAGGAATTCAACATTCAAATCATCATTGTTAATGCCACTCTCTAAAGTACCTTTCAGGAAGGCTTCTCCCTAATCACGAGTTCATACAATTCCTAGCATTCCTAATGATCAGTTCATAAGTGCAGGAGCTTAACGACAACCAATATAATATTGGGAGAAATTCCCCGGATCTAGACTTCCCCGTACGCGCCCGTATCGACAAAACCAATATTCATGCATCGAATGAGTTAAACAATGCAAGCATTAAGCAAAGAGGAAAAACCCTAACTAATGATGAAAGAAAGCATAGATCTTAAATAAAAGATGTAAAAACAAATTCCATATATGAGAGCTTAAAAAGATTACATTGATTCCCCAACAAACATACAAAGTTTAGTTCACCATATTCATGGTGAACCTAGATGAATAACAATGAAAGAATGAAAGATAAAACCCTAAAAAGGTGAAGAGGAAGCCTCAGCATCCAAGATCCTCCTTCAAAGGGGTGGAAGAGAGAGTGTTTGCTTCGTTCCAGCCAAAGATACCTAACCCTAGGAAACCCTAAAGCTTATATATTATTCGTAAATTACAGAAAATTAGGTCCAAGCCCATAAAAGTGCCGCTCAGCGGTAAAGTACCGCTCAGCGGTAAGTGCGTGAGACGTTTCTTCCCCTCAACGGCCATTTTACCCCTCAACGGATCTCCCGTAAGCTCCTGATTGCCGCTCAGCGGTAAACTGCCGCTGAGCGGTGACTTCGGCTTCTCCTTTTGCACTTTTTGATGTCTTTTCTGATTCCATCTCTCACCTTCTTCACTTCTTTCACCAAATTCACCTTAAAACCTGCACAAAAACACTGAAATCAAGCATAAACCTGTCCAACTCTCTTATTTCTAAAAATATGAAGAAAAGCATGATTTCAAGCTAGTTTCTAAGTGTAAAGGTTGCTTTTAGTGTCAATTTTAATCATGAAAATAACAGTTTTTCAACTGTTATCAGGAAGCAAAGACAAATACCTCCAAAAAGAAAAGAAGAGAAGGATACCTTATACTAACTTGAAGATTTGAGGGCAAATCCTTTTCAAGGGGGAGGGGATAATGGCCTACCCCTAGCCATGGCCTAGTGTTAACACTCCGACAAGTGTACCGAATCGTATCAAGTAATAATAAATGGTACGACCAAGTATCGTTTCCCAAGAGACTCACGACCTAAACAGTTATGTGATTTCTTGATTAAATAAGACTTGTAAATGAAATCATTGTGTTTGTATTGCGGAAAATAAACATGAATTCAAGTGTTGATAAATTGGATTGAAATATGAAAAGGTGATTGATATAAAAAACGGAATGATTATGTTGTTGGGGTTTCCGACTTATCCTATCCACTCTCATGTATTTATGAATTCATCTTTCTTCATTAATGTTAATGCCACTTTCTAATTTACCTTAAACCCGATGTCTCGGTGAAGAAAGCCTAACCTAATTACTAGTTCATAATGTCTTGTCTCCCTAGCAATTAATCATGCATTACATTCACACAGAAGCTTAAAGGCAATCAACCCTCCTATCCCTATGTCTAGGTAATATTGCTTTTGGGAGAATTTCCCTAGTTCTAGATTTCCCCGTATGTGTCCATATCGACAAAATCAATTATCATGCTATGAATGAGTTAAACAAAGCAAGCATAGAGTATAGAGGAAAAACCCTAACAATTAAAGAAGTAAAGCATATATAATCAATAATCAATTCAATACATGAGAGTTTCAAAGGATTACATCGTTTCCCCAACAACAATGGAGGTTTAGTTCACCATAGACATGGTGAAACTAGATGAAAATAATGAAAAGAATGAAAGATAGAACCCTAAAAGTTGAAGATCGAAGCTTTCAGATCCAAAATCCGCCTCTAAGGGGTGAAAGGAGTGTATATTCGTCTCTTTCTGTCCAAAGATATGACCCCTAGGTCGACTAAAACCTTAAATAGTTCATTAAAAATACAGAAAATAGGTCCAAGCCCACTTCGTCAACGCTCAGCGCTGGAAATTACGCTCAACGGTAAGTGTGGTACTTAGAATGACGCTTAGCGATGTCGCCCAAGCGTGAAACAGTGTACTCAACTGCGGACTCTGGCGCTCAGCGGTAGAAATGCCGCTCAGCGGTGAGTGCGATACTTGGATTAGCCCTCAACGATGGCGCTTAGGCGTCAGACAGAGAACTTAACAGCAAGCTTGGCGTTGAGCGGTAGAAATGGCGTTGAGCGGTAGTTGTGATTCTTCTTTTGTGTAATTTTCCTTCCATTCCTCAGTCCAACTCCTTGTTACTTCAACTTCTTCATCCAATTCATCTTAATTCCTGTCAAAACAAGGAAAAACAAGCATAAAACCCATCCAACTCTCTTATTTCCACAACTTAAGCAAAAGCATGATTTCAAGCTAGTTTCTAAGTCATAAAGGGTGTTTTTAATGTCAAAATTAAGTATAAAAATAACGGTTTTTCAATCGTTATCACCTAGCACATTCATGAAGAGTGGGAGTCATCTATGGAAGATGACCCTAGACTCTTTCTCTTGGGCCATCTTAAGCCATCACGAATATTTAGTAAAGTAAGAATAATTTTGGGCCATGTAGTTTATATTTTATTTGGGCTTTGTATTATGGGTCAAGTAGTCTAGATTTTATTTGTTCTTTGTATTATGGACCTCATAGTGTAGGATTTCAACTTGGGGCTTGTATTTTGGGCCAAGAAGATAGGGTTTTGACAACCTAAGTCAACATTGGGCCTTAATCCCAGCATTGATCAATGTGGACGTCTAGATGGTGTGTTCACCAAGGGAGCAACATATTTGGCCAAACTTGGAGGACAAGGAGCTCATTATCCTCCTAGATGTGTGGAGGCACCCTATTAGAGAGTTCTTTCTCCGAGTTAGTGGTCATGTGTCACCCTAAGTGTCAAAGCGGCGCAACAGAATGGTTAACGCGTTCAACAAACCAAGAGGGGGTGAATTGGTTTCTTATCGCAAATCGTTCCTTTAATAATTTTCTCACGTAAATTTAAATTCCTTAAAATAATTTAAACAAATTAAAAGAGTAAGGAAGAGAGAAAATTCCACAGGTAATTTTTATCCTGCTTCGGATCAAATAGATCCTACATCCAGTTGTTAATCTCAACTAAGAATTAACGTTTCACTAGCACAAACCAACAAACTGTTACAAGTAAAAACAATTGGGTTCTTATAAGTAGTTCCTTCTTCTACCAAAACTCTATGGGTTCTTTTATATTTATTTTTATTTCTATTTTTATAATTATGATCATAATAATAATTTTGATTATATTTAGGAACATACTTGATTTTATTCTTATAATTATAATCATGATAATTATAATTATATTTGAGAACATTTTTAATTTTATTATTACAGTTATAATCATAATAATTATAATTATATTTAGGAACATTTTTAACAACTGTTTTAACATTTCAATTATTTTTACTACTTTCAGCATGGGTTGTTTCTTGTAAATTATTCAAATTTATGCAAGATATACATTCATCATTACAAACAAATTTTCTGTTTTCTAAATAGGAAATTTTATTTTCCAAATATTCATTTTCTTCAAGCATATTTTCAAATTTTTATTTTAGTTATTTAAAATCAATTTTTAATTTCTTATGAGCAAGATCTAGTTTTTCTGATTCTAGCAACAATTCATTAAATGTATCATGCAATTCATCTTCTTCAAGATCTATATCATCAGTATTGTTAGAGGTACTTACTTGGCTTCCAATTATATCGTCGTCCATGAAACAAATATTTGCTTGCTCAATAAAGTCGTTAATGCTTGATGTAGAGCTTAATGAAGAGCTTGAATTACACTCCTTCCACTCCTTTATTTTGGAGAATTTTATTTCTTTATTTGGATAATTTGTTTTTATATGTCCTAATTCTCCACAACCGTAACACCTAAATTTTGAGGAGGATCCTTGATTCTTCTTTTTGCGATCTTTGTATTTTTCTTTGTTCTTCATGAACTTTGTGAGCATTCTTATCACTTGGTCTAGATCTTCGCAATCAGAATCATCATCGTCTTTGATGCTTTTGCTATTAACAACCTTGGATTTCAAAGCAATACTTCTTTTTATTCCTCGATCCTCTTCATCCTCGTTCAATCTCCCGAGAGCCAATTCATGTTTTCTCAACTTACTAAATAATGCAGTCATTTACATGGTGTTGAGATTTTGTGACTCACTGATTGCAATCACCTTTGGTTGCCAAGACCTGTCCAAATATTTAAAAACTTTTATATTTAATTCATCATTTTCAAAGAACTTACCTAACCCAATGAGATTATTCAACATATGCGTGAAGCGTTTTTGGATATCTATAATTGTTTCCCCTTGCTTCATGCAGAACATCTCATACTCTTGGATTAGAGTATTTCGTTTAGTTCTTCTAACATCATCAGTTTCTTCATGGGTGACTCTTAACATCTCCCACATTTCTTGAGCATTATTACAAGCAGAGATCTTGTAAAATTCATCAATAGTTAAAGCATATGATATTATATTACGAGCCTTAACATCGTGTTGGGATCTTCATCTATCTTTCGCATTCCATTATTCTCGTGGTTTGGATTCCTGCAAATTGTTAATAAGTACAGTAGGAACAAAAGGACCATTTGTGACAATTTCCCAAATTTCAGTATCAATAGATTCCATGAAAATTTTCATTCTCATTTTCCAAAAAGCATAGTTTTCTCTAGTAAAAAATGGAGGTCTATTGATAGAGGTACCCTTAGTAAAGGTTTTATGTTGCCCCGTCATTTTGAATTACTATCAAACTTGGCTCTGATAACAATTATTAGAGCGACGCAGTGAAATGGTTAAGGCGTTCAACAAACCAAGAGAGGGTGAATTGGTTTCTTATCGTAAATCATTCTTTTAATAATATTCTCACGTAAATATAAATTCCTTATAATAATTTAAACAAATTAAAATAGTAAGGAAGAGAGAAAATTGCATAGGTAATTGTTGTCCTGGTTCAGATCAAACAGATCCTACATCCATTTATTAATCACAACTTAGAAGTAATGCTTCGCTAGCACAAACCAACAAACTGTTACAATCACCTAGAAAATAAACATGTTGAAGGTTAAAACATCTCTCTTATTACCCCAAGAGATGAAAGTCACTTCCCCTGTAACGCACAAGGGATGAACACCTCTTTTGAATCTTCACAAAGGATCGATGAACACCTCCTCCAAATGCTTCACGAAGGATGATAGGCTTTCAACTCAGCAACAACAACAACACTCAATCACATTCCTTTGTGAAAGCTCTCGCTTTAGGCCAACAACAACAACACTCAATAACACTCCTTATGAAAGTTCTCGCTCTATGCCAACAACAACAACTCTCAATCACACTCCCAGTGAAGGTTCTCGCTTTATGCCAACAACAACACTCAATCACACTCCTTGTGAAAGTTCTTGCTCTATGCCAACACACCAACTTCTCAAAGCCACAGCACAAGGGTTCAGCAAACCCTAGAAAACTTATCACCGCACACTACATATAAGATCTTCCGAAATACACTTATTTCGTATTTTCGTATTTCGTAGTTTAGAATGAGAGTCCCAATCTAATTTATAGAGATCTCACTCAAGAATATCTACAAAAATCCATTATCAACTAATTAACATGTGATAATCAATTATCATTGATTATGCATTTAATGAATGCACAACGGTAAAGAAACTTGCTTAAAAGTTTTCATAATTGCTCATTATAATCAATTATGGCCAGTCATAATTGATTACTGATAATCGATTATTATAATTTGATAATTGATTATCTTGAGCATATAACGAGGTTTTTTGATTCAAAACAAATTTTAACGCAACCTAAGAGAAACAATATATAGAATCAAAGATAAATCACATCCTATGCATCAATATACTAAATTACAAAAGCTTTAATATAAAAAAACAAGTCTTCATGAAGATCTTCCTATGATAAGAGCACTTGAGACTTGACTTTGAGACATCATAAAAATTTCTACTCTTCAGTTTTATGCTAACACTAGGAATGGAGAGTTTTTCCATAGGCAAAGGCCACATGTCACCCTCTCATTTGAGAGGATTTTTTCTACTTGTCTCTCTCCTATTGGAGAGGATTTCTCCTTGCTCTCTAAGCCAAACAAGGTGGCTCTTTTAAGTTAAATTTTCTGGCCATTTAGAGACACATTAGCCTATAAATAGAGGTGTCTCTCCTTCATGTATTCACCTTTTAAATAAGTAAAGTTATGCTGCCATTTTGTGCACTCATACTCTTGTAAGGTCACCCTAGGCTAGAGTAACCCAAGTAGCCTCCTCTACCCACCTTCCTCCAAAAGGTTGCTCAACCTCTCTTAGAGAACCCCTAAACACTTCATGATGGAATCCTACTTGACTTAGTTTTCCTTTTGTATTTTTACTTTTCCTAGCTTAGCTCTTAAGGAGTATGGGTTACTATAAATACCCAACTCCTCTCTTGTATTAGGACTTTTGAGATTAATGAGAATTAAGTTTTCTGAAATAGAAACAATTCTCTCTTGAAAGTCAGGTTAGAGAGTCCAAAGACTCCCTCTAGCCACCTTCCTTGCACACTGCCTTCATTCTCATTTTCTTTGAATTCCACTGTGCTCCATTTATTTCTCTCGTTTTCTCGCTACTATTCTTCGCTGCTACCTCACATCAGTACTCCAAACTGCCTACACCTTCAGCAGCCACGCGTCCTCTTTCGTATCCTCATCAGCACATCACTCTTCACTTATTTTTTCATTCACGTTTCTCTCTCGAGAATGTTCTTCATCATCACCAACCATTCTTCATCACAGATCCATTTCTTTGCTTCAGTAAGTCTCAGATTCACCAGTTTCTTCATCCTTATTCCACTGTCACCGAATCATCTGCACCTTTGGTTAGGGTTTCTTCATCTTTCATCATTTTCTCTGATTTTAGCCGATTAAAATCACTCTTGATTCGTTCCAAATCTTTTCCACCGTTCAATCTTCATTTTGAACCGATTAATCGGTTAGTATTAGGTTTCCTTCCATTTCTAGGGTTTCTATCGAATTTAACCCTCTAGTTCTTGTTCTTCTTCGAGTTTTTGTTTTTTCCGCTGCGTCATCTCTCTGGAGGAAGCTTCGAGGAGTCCGCGTCGCGCCTTCGTCGGCCTCTCCTCGGGCGTTCGTCCATCAAGTGGTATTCAGAGCAAGGTCGGACACGCTTCGAAGGTAAGTATCTCGGTTCGTCTCTGTTCTGAGTTTTCTTCCATTTTTGAGTGGTTCGATTTTCTTCTGTTCTTGCGTTTGATTCGCGTCTTTGTTTTTCTTTCTAGTTATGTCTCGGTTTGATTTTGATTCTGAGTATTTTGTGTTGTTTCTTTTCATTTCTGAGGTGTTTATCATTTTCCTTCATTGTCTTGAGTGTTCTGGTTTAACGCTGTGCGTTTAACTTCATTTATTTTCGCATTTCTGTTTCGTTCATTGTTTCTGTTTTGAGTTTTGTTTCGAGTTTTGTTTCATTTGATTCAGTGTTGCTTTTTGTTTTGTCTCGCGTCTTTGATTCAAATAATGTTGATATGTTTAGCTTATGCGTTGTTCATCATTTCTTTTACTGTCTTGTTTTGAGTTTTATATTCTGATTAGGTGCATCTGTGCATTTTTCTGTGTTTGAGTCAGTGTTTCATCATTTTAAATCGGTCCATTTGTTCATTTGAGTCATTTTCATTGATGAATCATATTCTGTTTTTGTCAAAGTCATGTTCAGTTGCTTATTTGTCATAAATTCTGTGTTAAAAGCTGTATTTGATTTTTTTTCCTGAGATTCTGGATTATATGATCAGTGGCTGTACACCATATGAGCTATGATACAATCATTGTGAGCTCGGGTGCATGCAAAAGTGACATTAATCTCATATCTGAATGGCTAATTGAAGTATAATCTGTTTGTGGTTATTTTGTTTGATTGAGATGCATCTAATTGATTGAGCCAGTACCATGTGCATACCATATAAGCAATGAATTGCTTTGGCAAAGCTTGGTTGCACTGAGAAAACTCCAATAGAGTCTCATTTGCAGTTGGCCGATCTGCATAACTTTGCTTGTGTCTATGTTCTTTGCGTTTCTTAATCTGGTTTAGCATTAGATCCTTGCTGGACATCTTGCAATAACTTCTTAGTGTCTTGTTTGAATTTTAATTGATGTCTTTGACTTTAGCTAGTTGATAAAAAGCTATTTGAATCTTTGAGTCAAAATTTGAGTGGTTAAGTTGCTTACATCGAGCAATTTGGGGGCTGACTAAGTCAAATTTTGAGATAGTGTGTTTCTGCATCCATTTGCTTTACAAACAAGTTTCTTTTAGATATTTGAAACTGATGATGCAAAGAAACCACGAGTTATAGCTACCCTAAGCATTTTCACTCTTTAAACCACCAAATTTTTGGCATTTTTCATTCACAAGTTGCTGGTTGTTTGTCTTTTCTGAAATTTGTGGAACTGGTGCATTTGAAATTGAGTTGTCATTGCAGCAAAAAGCTTGGTCATTCTGTTTACATGTAAAACAATTCAAAAGAAACATTTATATAGTTTTAAAAAGCTGACAGACCAGTGCAATTGACTTTTATGAAAGCTGATGCATTAGAAAAGCCTTTTCTCTTAGGCATTTTATGGAACAGTTTCAACCAATTCTGAACTAAATTTGAATTTGGTGCAAATGCAACTTGTTTGGTTTTTTTTTTTATTTGCTTTTAAAATCTTTTCTAGAGCTATTATTAGGTTCAGTTTGAGTGCTCACTTTCTTCAAAGCTTTGTTTCTTGCTTGTCTTGGTTGATAACTCTGGTTTTGTCTATCACATGTGCAATCTATTCTGCTGTTCTTAATTTGAGCTTTTCTTGCTTTCATAATCTGATCTAGAGTTATCTTAAGCAATAGATCTGTTGTGTTGTCCTTATTTGTGGCTGTCCTGTTCTGTTCTACCTCTCTGTCCATTACTTTGATCTTTGCCTAGCCATTTCTTTATTATTTGAGAAGTTTTTTTTCACTCTGGATTTCTGGAATTTGAAAGGAGGTTTGTGTGCTTGGTAGCATTTTAGGTGGTGGTGGTCTGGAATACTCTCCAGCTGTGTACTGCCAAGGGAGAATTTCCTTCCAAACCTTTCCATTTTGAGTGCTTTAAGCTTTAAGAGAGACTGATTTTTGTGAGTTTTGTGTGGCTGCATCTAAGAGCCAAATTTCTTGTTGAGAGTGTGTTCTTGTTTAAGTGCTGAAATAACTTCTGAACTTGCAATGTGCTGACCATTTAGTTGTGCAGATTTTGTTCTGATTAATACTGTTCAAAAGCAGTTTGCACGCGTGGGAAGTCTAACACAAGAATACCTACAGTGGAGAAAAAGGAGCTTTGCTACCTTCATAAACTACACCAAGTTGAATAGGGAGTTTTTTTTTTTTTCATTCTGTTGTGTAGTTTCGTGCTATATTTGTGCCTGATTAGAAATAGTTAACCATATTTGATTGAATATTATGCTTGGATATCATATGGTTTAACTGTTCCTGAAAATTGAATTTGGTTTAGCAAGTTTGGACATCCATACATTAAGTGATAGTGCTGGTCTAGTGTTATTGTTGGCTTAGCAGATTTAATGTAGGCAAACTATTTCTTTGATTCAATTCTGGATAATAAATTGGATGTTGTAATTGTTGTTTGGAAGCTGCAATAATCCTTTAAGGTTTCAAAAACACCAATGCAGGGAGAAAGTCTAGATTAGGGCTGGGATTTGTTTTTCTGTGTTGATAATAATCCAATCTGAACTGTGCTGTTATAAATACTAATTCTTTTCTTTCTCTGGGATCTTGGTGTATAGATAAACTGCAGCATTACGTGGGATAGGAGTTTTTTTTTTTCTTGAAAAGCATTTAGAAGCAACACAACAATTGCACACGGTGAAAGCCAGAGAATAAATGGAGCAATCTGGAGTTTAATTGAGCAACCAGTAGCAGCCATCTGAACTGAAGGGAGTTTCTTTCACCTTAAATTGCATTGTGATTATAGGATAAACCAGAAGCTAGAAAAAGGGACAAAGCTGGCCGAACTAGCAACAGGAGGAGTGTACATCTTTTTGGCACAAGGACTTGGCATCAAAGGTGGACTGTAGCTGAACCAGTACCTGACCGTGGCAGTGTACATGTTTTGTAATTTTTTTGTCCCATTTGATGTGTAATAGGCTGATAGGCTAGCTTTCTTTTAGTTTCATTTTTGTGTGTAAAAGGGCCTTTTATAAAGTCCAAGTCTTTGGAAGAGTCCTTGGTGCTCTTTCAAACTCTTGGCAACTTTTCTTGACTATTTTGATTTTCTTTAACATAGCTAGACAGGTGAATGTGTCTTGTTAGCCAAAGCTACAAGCTTCACCATAGGAGTAGACTTTAATATTGATTTGATTTGTGTTTCTCGTAGGGGTCATTAGAGTCCGCTGGTTTCTTTAGTGTTTTTGTTTCTTTGATTTTTATGTTCACGTTTAGGGATGATTAGGCTAAAAGGGATTAAACTCTAAGCCTTTTCACATTAGAGTCCGAGAGTCTAGTCTTTTATTTGTGCTTAATTGTTTGAGTTGTGTACTTTGTTTCTAAAGGTGATTTTAATTTAAGGGGTAATTAGTTAGTAGCCTAAGACATTTCTGGCAAGGCAAGACTTGGTACTTAAGCAGCTCTTTAGCTCACCTCTCTTACCTGGGACTTGTCTAAGTGAAAGTTTTGAACCCTTTAGATTAAGAAAACTTTTAAAAACAAAGATGTCTTCTTATGGTTCATATAGGTCTTCTAGGTTAGATAAAGCTGATGAAATGTTTAAACAAGCTAGGAATCTTCCATCATTTGGTAAAGACATAGGTGCATTAACATACCTAGCTTGGGAAAAAGAAATTGATAAAATAAATCCTTGGTTTTGTGAAGAGAGTGAATATTATGTTCTTAGTATATATCTCTCTAAGTTAGAAGTGCATGCAAGAGAGTGGTGGAATGAAAGACAATATCATGTTAGGAAAGGTAGAAAGTCCTCCATACGTGATTGACATGATTTAAAAGCTTGCATGAGAAGAAAGTTTGTGCCTTCAAGCATTAAAAGAAACCTAGAACTAATTAGGGATTGCATTAATGATGGAAAATTATTTCTTGAGAGTTTAAATGATCATGGGTTTCTTCGTAGAGAATTAGAATTTGGGGCAAGACTTAAGGAGATCAAGGATAAGAAAAGAGAACGAGAGATTGAGAGAAAAGAAAAGGAAGAAAAGAAAGAAGAAGAGAAGAGAGAGAGAGAACAAATAGAGAAAAGAGAAGAGAGAAGAAGAGAGGAATTAAGAAGAGAAGAAGAAAGAAAAGAAGAAAAGAGAGAAAGGCAAGAAAGAGAGAAGAAAGAAAAGGAGAAATTGTTACTGATGACAAATCCTATTCTTTCAAAGACTGTGGAACCTAAAAGGGAAGGTTTCCAAATCTTTACTTCTTTTCCAATAATTGATTACTTTTCAATTTTTAACTTCTCTTTCAAACAAATTGTCATCTCATATTCTATGCAAACCTTTTCAAAATATGACAATTTAAATCTTGAATTATTCAAATCTTTTAGGAAAGAAATAACTCAAGATGAAAGTGAATTTGGACTTCTAGAATTTCCAAATGTGATAACACAAAATATTAGAAGTCCTTATTTCCTTGTTTTTATAAAAAAATTCTTTCTTGGATTGGTATTAATTGAAAATATATTTGATGTTTATTGCAGATTTGTGTTTGATCCAGGAGGAAGAAAAAGTTAATATAAAAGAATAAGGCCACTCCAAGATGGCCATGCTCCCAAAGATTGTGTGGGGTTTCTTCATAAGGCGATTGCCAGATTTGAGGACAAATCTTTTCTTAAGAGGGAGGGCATGATGGAATCCTACTTGACTTAGTTTTCCTTTTGTATTTTTACTTTTCCTAGCTTAGCTCTTAAGGAGTATGGGTTACTATAAATACCCAACTCCTCTCTTGTATTAGTACTTTTGAGATTAATGAGAATTAAGTTTTCTGAAATAGAAACAATTCTCTCTTGAAAGTCAGGTTAGAGAGTCCAAAGACTCCCTCTAGCCACCTTCCTTGCACACTGCCTTCATTCTCATTTTCTTTGAATTCCACTGTGCTCCATTTATTTCTCTCGTTTTCTCGCTACTATTCTTCGCTGCTACCTCACATCAGTACTCCAAACTGCCTACACCTTCAGCAGCCACGCGTCCTCTTTCGTATCCTCATCAGCACATCACTCTTCACTTATTTTTTCATTCACGTTTCTCTCTCGAGAATGTTCTTCATCATCACCAACCATTCTTCATCACAGATCCATTTCTTTGCTTCAGTAAGTCTCAGATTCACCAGTTTCTTCATCCTTATTCCACTGTCACCGAATCATCTGCACCTTTGGTTAGGGTTTCTTCATCTTTCATCATTTTCTCTGATTTTAGCCGATTAAAATCACTCTTGATTCGTTCCAAATCTTTTCCACCGTTCAATCTTCATTTTGAACCGATTAATCGGTTAGTATTAGGTTTCCTTCCATTTCTAGGGTTTCTATCGAATTTAACCCTCTAGTTCTTGTTCTTCTTCGAGTTTTTGTTTTTTCCGCTGCGTCATCTCTCTAGAGGAAGCTTCGAGGAGTCCGCGTCGCGCCTTCGTCGGCCTCTCCTCAGGCGTTCGTCCATCACTTCATCCTTCACCATTCCATACACCAAAATCGTGAGACCTCACCATTCCACACAAAAAATGTGAGCTGCATGACTATATGGCTTGGTTGCTTCTAGATTTAGCTTGTCCTAGCTAGAGCATTGCCATCACTAAAACAATAACACGATGCCATTGTTGTGTCTTCTTCAAAGTAGTGAGATCAATATATGTTAGAACTCATAAAGTTATTAGAAATTGGCAATGTAAAACCTAAGTACAGAGATTGTAGATTGAAAAACTATATGTTCTTGCGACACAAAGGACAAGTGTGATTGATATTGAGCCATTTTGTGATGCAATAGTGATGAAATATGTGAGAACATTGCTCTTTGATCGAGGTCGTACCCGAATCAAATTAATATGCAATTAGATCAAACACTTGGTAAGGGGGTGGTTTATGACAATTTTGTGAACTAAAAGCTACGAAATTCAAGCACGAATTCAAACAACAATGCAAAACAGGTTGGCCACTAATTGAAGTGCATTTGTTTCAAACACAGATTAACAATAGTTAATGGCTCATCTCACCCTTAATCCAATAAAATTAATCTACTAAGCGAAGACCAATCCATTTTCATAAAATGTGAATTAAGCTAATGTAGTGCATAATTAATTAATCAATTTTGAAACATATAACTTAATTAACTGAGCGATAATTAAACCCAATTAGTCCATTAAGCATGTCCTAATTGAATGGGCAAAGCAGATTCAATCATGACGTTGGGCACACAAGAACATAATAGAAGGAAGCACAATAATCTCATGAAAAACGCTGCAAAATCACAACACCAAACCGCAACACAAAAACGAACCCAATACGAAACCCTAAAAACAAACACAATCCAGAAAACGCAAAACACTACTAAAATGCAAACGGAAATCTAAACAGAGTGCGAATTTAAAATTGGAAAAGTGAGTTCATGAGAGGAAAATGAAATGAGCAAAGGAAACGAATGAAGAACAGCAACCATCTACCAAAACGAAAACCCAAGTGTAGCAGCAAGCAAAGAGGGAAAACGGAAAACGAAAATCAAAATCGAAAGTGCAATTGATTATAAAATGAGTTCAATACAAAGAGAAGAGAAAGAGAAAACGAAAAACCTAGAATAAGTTCTCCAAACAAAAAATGTGAAAATGTAGAATGAGGAGAGATGGGAGGTCTGCCCCGCTCTTGGCACACAATAAACTAAGTCAGAAATTATAATTGGGTCACTCCCAAAAATGGCCAAAAACGGCCTAATGTGCAAATTAGTCCAAAAATGCCCTAAAAACGAAATTACAATCTAATTAAATCTAAAACGCCTATGTGGAGAGTATTAGTTGACGTGGCAACCCTTTAATGTCCCAAAATATACTTCCAAAAATTCCCCTACAATTAATGACAATAATTAGCCTCATATAATTCAAATGAATTAAAATAAGAATTATTGAGCAAATTAAGCACAAATAGCAAAATTGGGGAAATAATTGACATTTGTTACACAATTCCCTAATTAGATATAGTACAATAATATAAGTGAAGTCAAATATTGACTCATCACTCTTGATTTAATTTCAAGGTTCCTCAAGACATATATAGCAAGAATATTCTATTTTTCTTCAATTATAAACATTTCAAGATTTTTCAAAGAATCATAGTTGTTTTGCACGGAATCAATGATCAAACACTATATTGGCTTGATCTTAAACTTCTACTGCCATTGTTTAGCATGTTGTTGCCACCAAAGTTCATGATATAAATTTCACCATCTTCTTCACCTGATCTTAAATTTCCATTGTAGGTGTTATTGCGGTGATCCAGAGTCACAAATTTGATGATAAAGCCACATTTACAATTGACCACTGCATTGCCCTTCTTGTTACATAGAGAAGATAGGAGAAATCAAAACTTGAAAGATCAAGTGAGGTACTTTATTAAGAAAAGAGCAGACAAAATCATTCGAGAAATCTAATAAGATGATATTGTACTACTTATTTGATGTTGCATTTCTTAGTTTGAGACCACTTTACACTATAGAGTTAACTTTTGTTTTGAGAGTTTGAAATTTTTTTTTTCACAATAAAATGAATGACTCATGAAAGGTAATATATGTAATAAAATCTAATAAAATATAATAAATGGAAAGATACAATCTTGAACACTATAATCATATACAAATTAACGTAATTAAATAATATATTATTAAATTACATTTAAGTTAGTTTAATCTATGGTCATTATTCAATATCAAATCATAATAGTTATAGTAAAAATAAAATGATATTAGTTAGTTACGTATTAAATAATTAAGCTACAAGTATTGTATCTTGATCACCTCATTTATAATCTTAAATTTAAAATATAAAAAAAGAAACTTTAATAATAGAAAAATGCAATTTTATCTATATTTAATGTGATTGAATACAACTATTAAAAATAAAATAAAATTTGTTATTCAGGGCTTAATAATTTTGTTAACCTGACAATTTTGTTAATTTGTGTAATAAATATATAACAAATAAGAATATTAAATTAAATTGAAGGTGTACTGAATGTTGTAAACTTATTGGTATTAATAAGATATTTTCATCGGTTAATAATAATAATAATAATAATAATAATAATAATAATAATAATAATAATAATAATAATAATAATAAAATTGCGGGTTAAATATGTTTTTAGTCCCTAAACTATTGGTCGTTTCTGGTTTTCGTTCCTCTTTCAAAATAAGGTACAATTTGGTCCTCATTCTTTTCAAAATTTTGGTTTTAGTCCTCGAAAACTAATACCGTTAAAAATGTGGTAGTTTTCGAGGTTAATTTTCGAGGACTAAAACCAAAGTTTCGAGGATTAAAACTAAAGTTTCGAAAAAAATGAGAACTAAATTGTATCCTATTTTAAAAGAGGGACGAAATTAAGGACTAAAAATATATTTAATCCTAAAATTACGATATAATCTATTAAAATTTATCATCGAACCTAAGAAAAAGTTAAAATCTTACGTTAAAATACGTGAAAAGATACCATTCTGAAAAACATAATCATATAATTTAGGTAAATAACGTATTGTATCAAATTAAATTTAAAATAGTTTAATCATACATTATTCATATCCAAATCATAATAATTATAGTGAAAATAAAATTTTAAAAGTTAGTTCTATATTAAATAGGCATGCGTAAATAATATACCTTTATCATATTAAATAGATGTGTTCTATGTTATCCATATGTAATGTGATTGAACAAAATTATAAATTTACAAGAATGGAATAAAAGATTACAAAATAATATAGATACTACAAGAAAAGCACAATAAGTCATAAAATGACAGTTCTTTCTTTATTTATATGCAATAAATGACAAGATAAAATTAAATTGATAGGGAGGTTAGTTAGTAATTTGGTTTCTAAAACATATTTTCACCCATTACTACTAATGATAAAATCTATGATGAAATCTATCAAAATTCTATTTAGGTGGAAAAAAAGTTACTTTTGAAACAAAAATTGAGTGAAATTAAAATTAGATTTTAAAATAAAATATTCTAACATATTTTTTTATGTTTTTTCTTAATATTAAAATAACAAAAAGATTGTTAGAATCTAAAAAATTGTTTCTTTTTGTATGTTTAAATAATGAAACTCGTTGAATATAATATTAAAAGTTTAAAATATAAATAAATTTTATATTTTTTATATTCTTTCTATACTTTTTAATCTTTCATTTTGTTTCACTTGTTGTTGTCGGGTCACTATCAGATCATCCATTAATTTTATTCTTATGCTCGAGATGTTTATACCTCAGTGTGAAGGGGGTGTGTTGGAAGTCCCACATCAACTAGAGATAAGGCCAAATTATAATATATAAGTGAGGTGCAAACCTCACCATACAAGCCGGTTTTATGGGGTTGAGTTAGGCTTAAAATCCACTTCTTAACATGGTATCAGAGCCATGGTTGGAGCCTTTCCTAGCGAGATCTATGTGGACATTCTATTCCACCCATTGTCGGGCCACTATCGGACAACCCATTAATTCTACTATCATGCTCGAGATGTCTATACATCAGCGTGAAGGGGGTGTGTTAAAAGTTCCACATGGACTAAAGATAAGGCCAAATTATAATATATAAGTAGGGTGCAAACCTCACCATACAAGCCGATTTTGTGGGGTTGAGTTAGGCTTAAAAATCACTTCTTAATATGGTATCAGAGCCATGGTTGGAGCCTTTCCTACCGAGATCTATGTGGGCATTATGTTCCATGTACTATCGGCCCATTATCGGACGACTCATTAATTTCTACTACCACGCTCGAGATATTTATACCTCGGCTTGAAGGGAGTGTGTTGGAAGTCTCACATCGAGTAGAAATAAGGCCAATTTATAATATATAAGTGGGTGCAAACCTTACCTAACAAGCCGGTTTTTCTCCACCCATTAATTCTACTCTCACGCTCGAGATGTCTATACCCCGGTGTGAAGGGGGTGTGTTGGAAGTCCAACATCGACTAGAGATAAGGCCATATTATAATATATAAGTGGGGTGCAAACCTCACCATACAAGTCGGTTTTGTGTAGTTGAGTTTGGCTAACAAACCACTTTCTAATATGGTATCAGAGTCATGTTTAGAGCCTTTCCTAGCGAGATCTATGTGGACATTCTGTTCCACCCATTGACTGGCCACTATTGGACCACCCATTAATTCTACTCTCACGCTCGAGATTTCTATACCTCGGCATGAAGTGAGTGTGTTGGAAGTCTCACATCGACTAGAATAAGGGCAAATTATAATATATAAGTGGGTGCAAATCTCACCATAAAAATCAGTTTTGTGGGGTTGAGTTAGGCTTAAACTTCTTAAGGGGCACTCATAGGTTTGAAGTCATAATCCTTAAACTTCTTAAGAAGTTTCTCAATGTATTGTTCTTGGGATAGTAATATACTACCTTCTTTTCTTATGATTCTAACACCTAAAATTACATTGGCTTCACCCATGTCTTTCATTTCAAATTCGATCTTAGAAATAGTTTAATTCTAACGACAATCTCGTTGCATGTACCAAAAGTTAATATGTCATCCACATACAAACATATAATGACACAATCACCATTTTCAAATTTAGAGTACACACATTTATCACCATCATTAACTGAAAAACCATCACAAAGCAATACATTATCAAGTTTTTCATGCCATTGTTTTGGTGCTTGTTTCAACCCATACAAAGATTTTAAAACTTTAAATACTTTATTCTCTTGACCAGGTATAACACACCCTTCAGGTTGAGTCATATAAATTTTCTCCTATAAATTACCATTCAAAACGACATTTTTAACATTCATTTGGTGTATCACTAACTTATGGATAACTGCTAAGGCTAATGTCAAGACCTCAGAATGCAAAAACAAGAAAGCAAATATAAATGGACTTTTGATCAATTGAAGAAAAACACAAAGGTGAATGGATGATATTGAAATTATGAGATGAACATGTTGTTGGGGTTTAGATTTCACCTAGTTTACTCTCATGCATATATGAATTCATCTTCTTCATTAATGTTAATATCACTTTCTAAATTTCTTAAACCCGATGTCTCGGCGAAGAAAGCCTATCCTTAATTACTAGATAAAAATGTCTTGTATCCCTAATAATTAATTATGCATTATGATTAGAAGCTTAAGATAACCAAGCGTTCTATCCCTATGTCTAGGCAATAGTTCCCTTGGGAGAAATTCCC